>NC_072465.1:24236237-24426780 GCF_027596085.1 Anoplopoma fimbria | reverse complement strand
GGGGACAAAGAGGCTCAGGGTGAAGTAAGGCTGCAGTAGCCTGGAGGTCAGATGGACCTAGCAGTGATTCAGACAGCGAAAAACAGCAGCTCAGAGAGTGTTGGAAAGGGTTGTTCATGTAATGAATTAAACAGAACACATGTAAAATAGAATAAAAAGCGTTATAGTCGTAGAACTAGAGAGGCACATGCGTTTCATAAGATACGATAAACTCTGAATTCCGACTGAAATGTATTCAGGTGCTTTTTCACAGTTGTTTATTTAAGATGACTTTGTTTATTACAAAGTGATGAATAGGAGAAGACAAAGGGGTGGTACTGCAAGGTGTGAGATGTTAAAAAATATTTACATCACCAGCCACAAGTTGGCAATACAAAGCAATCCTTGCAACAAAAAAAAAACAGCAAAACTCACGGTTATGCCCAGACCATACAGTATGTTGGAACAGCTGAAGAAAGTGGGAGTTATAATGCCTTTATTATTGTTACAATTTAAATATCACAGTGTCTGTGTCCATAAGGGATCAGTGTCAAAACAGATTAATAAAGTATAGATATAATAAATTCACAAATTGTCAGTGGTTTATACAAAGACTTAATTGAAACATTATTTATTTTTAATATATCCATTGTATTTTTTTCTCATCAATGCAACTTCAAGTTTCTCTTTACTTTTCCTCCTACGTGTTCTACATTTCTTGTAAGAGATGGGAATCCACAGAGGCCACACGATACAATATTATCACGATACCTATGTGACAAAACTATAATATTGTGCTTTTAAATATTTTTCGATACGCTAAGTGTTGAGATAACATAAATTGCGATTATTACCTCTTTGTTTTAACTGCAAATAATGTATTTTGTCAACATTTGTTTTCTCTGAGCTTTCACTCGGTTTCACTTCAATTTTTGGCGTCTACGTAGCGTTAAAATATTGCCATTTAAAATATTGCAATGCCGTATTGATTTTTTACCCCACCCCTAGAACTTCAGCCTGCCAGTTCTCTGATAAAGACTTTGTCAAAGGGAGGCGTGGACGTGGACTCACTTAAAGCACAGTGATCAAACAGATTAAGGACAAGTGCCCACAATGATGTTCTCCACTTGGTGCTGCATCTCATTACCTGCCCGTCCTTCATGGAACTCTTTGATATCTAGTTAAAGTCACTATATTATATAACATACCACTAATTGCTAGTTATGCAATCCTTGCACCTTGTACTTCTGCCTTTAAAGCTTGCAATAATTGGATGCTTTATTCAGTTTCAATGCCTGCTATTGTGTTTGTGCCCTAATGCATATTATCTTTCTTTCCAGTTCTCTTTCGTTTGTGTTATTTTTAAAGAATATCCGGCTCTGTATGATATAAAGAAATAGGAAATGCCCTTCTTCTTCACATACCCGTGGTTGTTATCATCAAGTCTTGGCAAAAAAAATTATTAATAATATTCCTCTTAATTTATCAGCAGAGATCTTTTCCTTTGCGTGCATAGTCTTTTTCAGCTGTGCCGTCATTAGCATTCTGAAATGGTTAGCATATACAGAGAGATGCCCAGAACAGTTTTCTATTGTTAGCTAATCAGCTTCATTAAGCAATTTGGTTATAAGAGCTTTGCTTAAGGGCATCTCAGTGCTAATTGTTGAGGTAGATGATTGATTCCTTGCCGTGATTTTCCAAACAGCTCTTGGAATATGAGCTGGAGCCACGCCATTCACACATGCATTTTTTTTAAAACTCTAGTACCACTTAAATTTATTCAGAAAGAATGAGCCATTTCTGTTTCTTAAACTTATGTGTGCTTAAAACCAGCCCAGGAAATGTTGCCCTGCTATATAAAGCGACTATACAGTCAAATAACCAGTATACTGTGGATCAGCAGTCTCTAACAAGACTGACCTGCTTTGATCTCATCAATTTCTCACTGCCAGCCCACCGACAGGCTGTCTTCTTCAGAATGACAGCAATAATAATCATCTCTGGATGGCCTTCTATCATACGGCTTTAGAAAACACACTTGCATAACGCCTAACTGACGGAATTTATACCCCGGCTGTGCCTGACCCTCACCCGGCTACCTCCAGGCTGCAGCTGGTCTGTTCCTGTTGGTGGCACAGTTTTCATGAAGCCCAGCTCTAATCCCTGTATGTAATCTGGCAGTTCCAGCAGCAGCCAATCACAACCTGTTTGTATTCTGTAATATTGGAATGAAAATGCCTGACAGCAGTGTGGGAGCATGTGACACCAGTAGCGGGCCGGAGAAAACAACTACTGTTATGATGCTGTACCTGATGTGTGCATATAGATGGTGCTGAGAATTTTTTTTTACCGAAAGTCACCACGTAGACACACTGAACCTAAAATACAGATTTCAACAAGAAGAAACAAAAAAGATGATCATGAGCACTGCCTGGAATATCTTGGCAAATCTATCGCTCTAGTAAATCTCTCAAAATCGCACACTGAATGTGCAAAAGCAAGTCAAGCCTGCAGGATTTTTTTTATTTATTTTTCCATGGTAGGTTTCTGCAAACCACAGGGATGTTGAATGTAGATGTTTTTGCATCAAGTCACGTAATACGAGTGACGCGTAGACCATCTGGAATAGTATACCGATCGACTGTAATTGAACAACAAACAAGCACAGGACTATCACCCAGAGGACCGCTGTTCAAGTCCAGTGTGTAACAAATAGTGTTTGTTACACAATGCTTTCTGGGCTTGTGATTAAACGTTACATAAGAAAGTCTGCTAAAGGCGGTTTGTCACATTGTACCGTCGCACACTACCCTTTGGCTCTACAGTCACGTGGCACAGTCACGTTGTACCTTCACACTTTATCATTATCATTCTAACAAAAACAAATGACCTGTGTCTTACTTTAATAAAGCAGTGGTGTTGCCTAGACCTAATCAGTAGTTTCACAATGACGTGTGATTGCATGTTTCTGCAAGTGCGATAGGAGGCTGATATATAAAACCCAATTAAGAAACGTATTTTTGGTCCAGCGCGGTTGCCATTCAAGTTGTCCTGTGGTTTGCAGAAACACACAATGCCAACTGTTTTTTTCTGGCGACTGGCAAAAGCCTGTTGAATTCCTGTCAAACTCTGAACCAACTACCCTGTAGAGGGATTGCTAAATTCCCCATTCCTGTAAATGTAGAATTAGTTTAAATTAGCACGGCATTGTATGATGAGTGAATGTGAGCGTCAAAGGCACTGTACATGTTTTGCTACCAACCTGAATTAGCTGTGGCCCCACACTGAGAGTAGTGTCAGGCAGCAGGAAGAGCGGAGCCTGTCACTTGAAGCATGAAATCCCTTTAACCAAGTCCTCTGTCACTCAGCAACCAGTAGGGGAGCACAGCATGCAGAGCTGTAAAGCGCACAGGTTAAGAGGCAGGGCCACCGGTGCTGCTGGATCTGATTACTGAACGAAGATCAACATTACACGGCACATCCACAGACACAGCCATCACTTACGGACCTCCTCCGTCAGCAGGCGTGCCATATCAACACCTCAGCGTTCCCCCTAGTTACACTTGGCAGCTCTAGGTGCTGCAGACTAATAAAGTTAATACACGATGCACTTTTATCGTGCTGCATCGTATTTCGTGTGGTTTATTACACTTTCTTTTAGGTACAGCACTTTGCAACACTTTCTTCTGCATTGTCCCCAGTATATAATGCTTTGTGCTCCATAAAAGCAATGACAGCGAATTTCATCTCTTACCTTGCTGGGGTATGGTGCGTTATTGTTGTATCCTATAGCACTCCCTCACCTCACATACTGCATATCTCCCAGTACAAGGTGCTGCTGTCTGAGATAGCTTGTTGTTACTCTGAATGGAATGGAAAGGTCCTGTGCTTTACCACCTAATGTCAATCATTCTGCATTCTATATTCTAGAATATTTCACGTTTTCTTTGCCTTTGTTTTATTACAACTGTGCACATTTATCAAAACATTTAACGTATTTTATTGTTTACAGGATAAGCATGAGATGAACATTTTTGGTTTTCAACGAGACCTTATAATTCACAAATTGATATAATAAAAAAAAAACATCACACATGATAAGCAACACTCATACAATAAGCATTACATAATCATTGTTATAGCACGTCTTCATGAGTAAAAAAATAATTTGTGTTTTCAAGTGTGAACCAAAAGGTCTGGCACGTTCCATCCTACTCCGAGAAGTGACGTCTGGATTTTGTATTAATTTTGTCTCCTGCACACAGCAATTATACCAATTTTTACAAGTAAGACAATGCCTCCCAATGCGTCTGCCCTGTTTCAAAAGGACACTTTGTGAGATAATAATATTAGGCAAATTAGCACGGATATGAAGGAAAGCGCCAAGCCGGTTCATGACAATGCTCTGATCGTCTCTTTTGTTGCTGCCTGTCTAAGTCTTTAAATGAGGGACTGAATGGGAATAAATCTCATTAGGATATTATTTGAGAGCCGTGCCGCTGTTCATTTTATAGACGTGATAGACTTTAAGATTCAGATCACAAAGAAATGCTAGTAAAATATGAATGAGCGTTTCTTTAAAACCCTATTACCATACTTATAAGACCCCACGTGAAGATCACATTGTTATTACTCGACCCTATCTTAGAATAACATTAACTCCGTGAGGTCCTCCATATCTTTATACATGGAGATTAGAATATCTTTAAAAATGCCATGTATTTCATATTCCATTTATCATCTCTTCCTAACCAGCTCGGGAAAAAAAATACTATAAAAAGACTTGCCGTAGTGATTCTCTGACTGCTGCTTGAAATTATGAAGCAGATTCAGGTTGAATCTCTCACAGTTGGCCTGCAGTGTGTTAGCAGCATTTCCTCCAGTGGCTGCTGATGCAGCTGCAGCCTATAAATAGGTCCACCCCAGACAGGCGGAGGGAGGAGGGCTTTGGTTAACCCCTGAGACCCCAGTCCTAATCTGACCCCAATAATAGGCAGCATCATTACAGAGTCAGGAAGGACAGTCGGGATACAGGGCCTCCTCCGTCTGGATAGATCTTGGCATTATTACATCTCAAGAGAGCGCCGTCAAACTCCCTCCATTGTCAGCTACCTGTCGCGAGCTGCGCCACCATGCCAAGGAGGGGCAGCTCACTCTCTGCCACCCTTTCCCCGTCTTTTCATATCTCCAGATGGCAGCGTGTTAGAGAGGTCTCGGTTGCCTCCGTGTGCCTCGTATGCATCGCATGGCCTGGATTCAACAAAGCAGTTGCAGCAAAGCTTTGCTTCCCCGACGGTGCTTTTCAGCAATCAAAGAGTATTCATCTCCCTCTAGTCTTGCCCTCCCTCTTGTACAGCCGTTTTGGCATAGTTTGGCTCTCTTTTTGCCTTCCTACTCTCTCCAGTTTCTATTCCGTTCCATAGTCAGTCATTTTATACCAAAAACAGGTCCCTTTCTGGGGATAGGGACAGATTTATTACACAGGGGTGTACGGGTCAGTCTTAATTAAGAAGTGAAATCATTAAGGAGGGATAGATAAAGAGAGGGTGCCACAGAGATGACCTGTCTGTGGCAGAAATATCCTCTCTGGTCCTCGTGGTTTCCAGACAACCAGAAATCTAACACCTGCATTATCCAGCAGGTTTTATTTCAGCGAGAGGATTGAAGCGATTTTAATGCTTTTTGGATTAGATGGACTGTGAAACAGGAGACGGCTTGATAATGTATCCAACTCACCTCAGTACTTCTGGGCCAGTGGCTTGCTTTTGCATCTGTTTATGGAGCTTTGTACCTCTGAAGTCGACTGCAAAGTGTCTGGGTGGATGGGGGGCGGGGCTGTAAACCATTGCTTAAAGTAGATACCCATGCTTATCTGTTAAACGTTAAATGTTTTCTGACTTTTTTCTACTTTGACATACTGAAGTGAATGCCACATGTAGTCTTCATTTGCTCTGAACCAATGATTAAACTAATGAAATCCTAAAAACGCTACAATTACATATTCCCTTTTGAAGACATAATCCTAGCTCTTGTATCTTTTTCAGTTTGTTTTTTTTCTTGCCCACGACACTTCCGGAAGAGATCACTTGGCAATTAGACCCCGATGTCTTTTTCTCCTGGATTGTGCTAATGATGTTTGAGTTTCCGGCTGTGGACTACTTTGTCTCTTTCAGCTCTGCTACCTAAGGTTATTGCTGATTGCACTAACTTCTATTCCGGCCATTGGAAAAAGTTTCACTTAGTGTGAATAAAAGGATCTTTTCTGGAAATTACCTCGTGGCGAACATGACAGTGGTACAGCAGAAAGTGGTTCTGTATCTAAGGTTTCTGCTACACTGGTAGAAAAGCTGCCCTATTGAGCTGCCATTTTATTGGATGTAGTCAAGCTTAGTTCACAAACGCCAGTCTTATGAAAGGTTGCTGTCATCTTATGCCTGACCAGCACCCACATGAGGACTTTGAACTTCTACAATGTGGCCAACACAGAAACGTAGCTCCAAAGAAGTGATGCGGTTGTAGTTCAAATGTCAGAGGAGCTTTTATAAAGGTCCTTTGGATAATTGCACATGTGCTTTAATCCCTTACTGCCTCGCTTTTTCTTTTTTTCTTTGCATTGTTAGGATTCTGACAGAAGGCTCATTTAACAAACCAACCCAATATCGTTGATGCATGCGGTTAAAGGCTAAAAAACAACAACATTTGTATTATTTCATGTTTTAGCGAGCGTTAGAACGTGTTGACAAGGTGAGCAGACTAAATATATCTGTTACCTGCTAATGAGCTGAAATGTCGTCATCTCAGAATCGATGAAATGTGTCGGTGCCATGTGTGAAGTCACGCAGTCGGTTGTTCACAGCCACCGTTGCACTTCAATGGCTGTTTGAGGTCAGCTGGAAGGCTACCGTTGATTTGCAGAAAGACTATGTGTGCCAACAACACATGTGCATGCACACAAACACACACACACACATGGGACATGCAATGTTGGCTGTCCAGTTGCAAAAAAGAAATGCAGGTTTGGATTTTTGTGCAGGGTTTCCTGAGTATCCTAGTTTGATGTGGTTCTGTTTTGCATTCGAAAACTCTTGTATGCAGATGCCAAATGTGGATGTAAGAATTTCAACAGCTGCTTATATCTTCATGATGCATGAACCTAAAACTTAATTTGACTTTAAGTGGCTGTTCTACTGAAAGACTAAGGGCTGCTGAAAAAACAACAAAAAAACAAGCAAGGAAATAATGAGCATCAATAAAAATGATTTGACTTGTTGTCTGACTTTAGTTGTTTACACTTAGTGGTAGCAAATGACTCTGTGACTGACAGGGACATAAGCAGATGGGTTTTGAAGATTGCGAATAGAAATGAATAAAATCATTTTTGTAGAATGGAAAGATATTTGATTTAGCTTGCTCATGCACTATTCTTGTGTGAAATTGAGAACGATAATAACCAGTAGATGGAAATGAACCATTCCTATTCCATTGACAGTTTTGCCGCATGCTTTATAAATGTCTGCCCCGTACTGTACTAATCTATAATGTGCATCACTTAATGCCTCTGCGACATCTCATTTTTAATCCAGTAAAAAAAATGTGCTGCCTCTCAGCTTCCCTTATAGGTGTCATACATCAAGGAAGTTAAAGGCGGTATTGCTTTTAAAGTCCGCCAAATCGTTGCCCCACGAGGTGTTGTACAGCCATGTCAGACAGAAATGACGCTTGACTCTCTATGATGATGGTTTTCTAAAAAGTCCATTACTGTAACTACAGTGAGGGCACGAGTCCCGGTGGTTGGATCGCACGAATTTAAAACATGGCTTTGCTTTTAGAGGCTGACCCTTTCCCTGTTATGCAGCTCTAAAAAAAAAACCTGAAGACACATATTTTCCGGGTGTCTTCGTCGAGTAATGATGTGAACTGTGTGAGCTATTATTAAAAAATGAACAGAACGCCACGGTACTCTCAGGTCTGCAACACGGGTGATCTACTGGGGGAATGATTGAAACTAAAAGTCTTGCAAGCAGGCGTACTGACCTTTTGATATTCTAAATCCGTAACAATGCTCAAAAGCCACCCTATTATTGGTAACAGGTGATTTATTTCCCCGCTCATGCTCTTGGTTGTTTCAGCATTGTCAACTCCCGTGTGCAGTACCACTTAGCAAAACTAAGCCTGAGGCAGTGTGCTTTCTCCAGAGGCGAGGAGGTTATATGGTGTTACCCCACATTCACATAATTGTTTGCTTATATAAACACAATTTGGCTGTGTCTCTTCATGAGGCGATGTGTACATTATACATTATAGAGGCTAATCATGCAACACTCGGGCGCTGTTTACCTCAGTGAAGGGATTGGATTGGATCAGAATGATAGCATCTTCACTGGCAAACTGAAGAAGGATCCCTGGCCCACTAACAATTTCCCCTTCTTCAAAGCAGCATTAGTGGCTCCATTAAAATCCTGTCACCCTTTTTTTTCTCCCTTTATGGCTGTCTGTGGCTTCTGAGGAGAGGAGAAATCACTATCATTCAAATGCTAAGCGACTTCAACGCTCCTGTGAATACAATAAAGGAAAGAACTACTCCGTCATCTGCCATGCACACACACACACACACACACACACACACACACGCAAAAGGGATGAGACCAATGTTTTCAATATCCAACCCCCCCAAACTACGTCTGCAGTATCTCGTCACAAGCCATTACCTCTGCAGAAAGCTTGACACATACAGTACATAACACAGTAGTGTGTCAGTCTTCATTAAGACTTACCCATGTGCACAAACACACACCAGCAGCTCCCTCAAAGATAGTGTCGCTGATGTTATCACGTCAGCAGGTGTTCAATCCCTTGCTTTTCGACGCTATGAAGGATGAGCTTATCGTGGCTGCAAATGAATCAATGAGGGTAATTGCAGGCAGGAGTGCTATCTACACTCCAGGCCATGGGACAACGGTTTATACATAGGAGGAGCTCTGGGGGGCAGAAAAGGGTACACCCTGTCCCATCCATCATGAGAGCAATCATCGTATTAATGCCCTCTCTTTTTTTGCTTCACAGGTCACAGATGGAGGGACCATCAAGCAGAAAATCTTCACCTACGACGCTATGTTTAATACCAATTACTCTCACATGGAGGACTACCGCAGGCGCGAAGACCTCGTGTACCAATCAACCGTCCGGTGAGCCCCGCAATCCATAATTTAAAACTACACACTCGCTCAGCTCTGCTCGTAACGGTTTACATGCTTTTTGCTCCGCTCATGAATTAGTCGAACTGGTGAATTGCATGAACATTTTACACTTATTGTATAATCAAACAACCTCTTGCTACTGTGATAAATGCGCCATGATGAACTCTTGCTCGGTGCTCCGCAACGTCATTCCCAGCCATCTGCTGCTGGTCAGACCAGGCCAGACTGGAGCGACCGGGCAAAGGGGTCAGTGCATTATTACATGAGGACAGGAGGCATCGGCGGGACTCTAATCAGCAACTCTGCTCAGGATAAAGAGTTCAGTGTTAAAAGATTTATCTAACATCTGGCCATGCTGGTGTTTATTCCCTGTATATAACGCAGGTAGCACAGCCCTATTCGGGCAAATTTAGAGACTCACCCATCTCTCAAGTGTCCAAATGGCTTTGCTGTGTGTGCATTGACAGGTTTTACTGAGCGAGAGCAAGAGATGGAGAAAGAGAGAGTAGTATAAAAGAGGAGTCAGCTGGCTTCGGTTGGCTTGATTACATTACGTTCTGGGGACTGTCTTCGATTTACCTCGGGCCTCCAAAAATACGGCTGGCAGCTGTCTGCCCATCTCCTCATTGCTCCCTCTGCTCCGGCTCTCCTCCCACTGCAGATACCCCTGTCTGAATGTTCACCACCACAAAGGAAGTACTGGCCATACATCGCACCTACGGTTTCATTTAAAAAACAGAATGCTTCCCTCTTTGCCTTTACCTTTTTTGTTATGCTCCTACTTTCATCGTTTTCGTTTCGTTGATTCAGCTCATGTACGATGCTACCTCTTTGTGTGTTTATCTCCCTTTTTTTCCCCCTCTTTCCCTGTTTTTTTTTTTTTTTTTTTTTTTCTCATGTGTGGTGTGGCTACCCAGCTGAGGATGATTTATTTGGACAATCCTACTATCCCTTTGGGAGAGTAGGCATCAACACAATGGAATGGCGTACACATTTACATGCACACGGACATGGGAACACGAATGCACACACAAACAGAATACATAACCCCCCCAACGTCCAGACACCCACCAACACACAAATACACAGACACATACATACGGAGAGAGGAAGTGAGAGAAAGTCTAGTACCAAAGGGGAAATGGGGAATTCAAAAGAATCTGCATCAGAATCGGTTGAATGCTTCCTGCACTGACCTTTATGCAGATCTGTATCAGGACGCTTAACCTGGTTTAGTCAAACAGAGAGAAATGTGGACTGCTGCCACAGTCACACCATTCTTCAATCCAAGAAAAAAAATCCCTGCAACTGGTCACGGTCTTACTTTCATGGAGTAACACAGAAGCTCAACAGAAATGCAAAAAAGCTGAATTTTTACACGGTATAATCTTTCATTTCCACCTGAGAATTGTAAGGCTTCTGTACAAAGCCTCAGCAGTCTGACAAATCCACTTGTACGACCCAAAATGAACGCCTCAATAGTCTGTATCTTTCATAAACTACAGAGTGTTTCGTCGAAGACCACATTTTTAGCTTTTACCTTTTGTTGAATACTTCTCCCTCACAGCAATATGCGATTACTGTGCTTTAATAGAGTAAGAGTCATTTATTTTTCTCCTCAGATGCCAGCTTTTAATTATTAGACCATTTCAGGAGTGATATTGAAATCTAAGTCTTCGACAGCGCTTCACAATCTTTCAAAGACTGCAAGCAGCTGTTACTTTCTCTGTATTTAAGTGCCCATGCTTAGAATAAACCTTGTAAGACTAATGGCACATCTAGCAAGTAGACGATGGCACTTGTAGTTTGGAGGATCTCCAGTATACAAGCTCAAATCTCAAGAGCAGGAGTATGCCACAAAAGATAAATGTAGCACACCGAGGGCATATGTAGGTTTGGATACACCAATGGTAGAAACACATTTTTTTCTTTTACATTTTTAAACACATGGTTGTGTGTTGGTGTGCAATCTCTTTCCTTTGCTCTCTTACATGCACGCAACCTACCATGTTGTACGGAAAGTTGTTAATAGCACCATTAGAACTAATGACAGACCTGCTCCTCTTGCCCATGGCCTGCTGTCACTGCTGTCACTACAGGTACCGAGATCTTTCCGGGAGAATTTTTTATCCGACTGCCAATTGAGAATATGTGTCATGAAAGTTTGCAAGTGTCATTTAAATCTTCTTAACAGCCACACAGGTGTTTTCAGTTGTTCTGGCTGCTCAGGGGTTGAAGGATGCCCGAAGCTTTGACAGTAATTTATTGGTTCACGAATCTTCTTCTAGCAATAAGAATGATAAAGGTGTAATTTGTTCCGCATTAACAGCTTCAACAAAGCTAACAGGAGACTCAGGAAGATGCCACTCAATTAGTCTGTACATGCCCACACAGTTCAGAGAAGAGGTCTAATCAGCCAGATTTACTGAAAACACCTGTGTTGGTGCACACAGGCTTTAGAGTGTTAATTCGCTTGGCATTGGAATTGGCAGCCCATTGGCAGCCCATTGGCAGCCCATTGACTACTGCCTGTGGTGGAAGAAAAGAAAAAGGTGCAGATTAAAAGTAAGAAAAAAGGATGCTGGTTTGGTTGTCTGGACAGCCAGTGGGACATCTCACCACTGACTACCTCAGCAAATGGTCGCCACATACGATATTGGCCGCGTGCAAAATCGCACATAATGATAGAAACCAACACACAGACTCCCTATAAGTAAGATTATTTGTCTCACTGGATGTAAACTGTGGGTATAAGTCAGAAGAGTCTCTAAAGGGGCATACTACGCCGCCAAAGACGATTGTGATACAACCAAGCCGGAGTGTTTTTCCCCCTCTAACAGAACGATAACGTCTGGAGCCAGACTCAAGATCTGACTATGCAAGACTAACGCACAACTGACAGAAAGCTAGCCAACTGTAATCAAACAGAAAACATGCAAATCTCCTGGAGCAGCTCTATCCGATATTCGTTGAGAGTGATTAAACCTATTTGGAGTTTAAAGGTTCAATATACGGGATTCAGAGCATTAATAAAACAACTATGAAAAGACTCAAGGATTCAAATATGCAACAGGGTTGTACATCGAAAGACATGCAAGAAAAATACAAGAAAAATATGTCAAACAAACCACAAGTGCATTTTTTGAACTTCCATCAGGAGGAATGCAAACAGCAGCGACAAAACAATTATCTAGGCAATATGTCCGAGCTCTTAACATTAAAATGTTAAGAGAACTTTTACTATGTATTATCTCACAGCATCATTGATGTAAACAGAGTCCGACTCCTCTCGTCCCAGAGGAGTCCTGTGTTCTGTCCTGCAGTTGGCCCGTCAAGTGCAGCTTGTTACGGGATGCCTCGATGGTGCCAGGTCGCTGTGAAGATGTGGGCACAACAGTAACCGTCTTCCCACTGCCGGGTTAGCCTGAATTCTTTCTGCGACCCGACATCAGCCAGGAGCAAACTGAGTGGTGGAATAGCCTTAGGTCTTAGCTGGGCTTGCTTAGATTTCATCTCCTCCTGGGGCAGTCAAGTCTGCTTTCAGTAGCGTTTGACTCCGGCAGATCTGGCTGGTTGGTAGGCCATGAGTTCAAGGTCCACTCATCAGGAATTCATCCAATCCCCATGCTTCCTTCTCCGATATTGATGAGTGTCATATGCCATAAATGCTCCAGTAATAAAGTGCAAATTAAGACAAACATGTAGCAAAATTCATGGGAACTACCTCCCCCATGTCATGTTCTTGCGCCTATGTTGCAATAGAAAGGCTAAAGTGGAGTAATGTCTACCTGAGCAGAGAATGAACTCTCTCTCCATCTGTGTGTGTGTTACAAATGGAGCTTCTCCTTCCTTAGCTGACAGAGCCGGGTCGGCCAGGTGTAGAGGCCAATTAATAAAACCAGAAGATGGTGAATTGTATTCTTGTTGACCCTTTAGATATTCAGTTTGTTAACTTCTTTGTACTGAAGCTTCAGTAAATGGGTTTAATATTATATTTCATTTTGGAAATCCAATATGGAGCCTTGCTTTGGCTGTTAGTGCAAGTTTGTGCATGTTTATGCCCACTGGATAGCTCACGGCTGCTGCTATGCCCTGCTCGTAGAGCTGGTACAGCTGAAAACTCCGCCTTGACCACCGCGTCGCCAAGGAAGCGTTGAACCCAGCCTTAGTGCTGTCATCACCGTTAGCTGGAGATCAGCTAAGAGGCAATAGAAATGCTCCCAATCTCGTATCTAGCATATTTAAATGATCAACACAAGTGGTTTGAGATTGTTAAAAGCATGACTGTTATGTTAGTTAACACTAAAAGTCACAAGCCCAGAATGTCCATATGCAAATGTACAACTTTGAAGTAATCATCAAACAGGAAGAGTAAATTGGAATGTATTGTCTCCTTCAAATTGCCTTACAAAATCAATAATAATCATAACAAATTATTCAGTCTTAATATGCTGGCAATTTCAGGAGGTAACACAGGTTGGTAAGGTGCTTCACTATTTGCTATTTTCTTTTCCTGTGGGAAGTCGTGTTAAGAATGCCTGTTTAAATGTTCTATGTATGGCTGTTGCAAATTAAAAATGATATATTTCCACTCAATCTAACACCATAGGTGAAGGTTTTACCAATGGGGCGTCATACGTGAAAAAGAGAGAATCACAATTTAATTTCAAATTCCATTTTAAGACATTTAAGGATCACATCACAAATGTTATTTTTGAGGTTTAAAACAAAAAAAATCCAAATATGTAGTGTAATAAATATTCTTCATGATATTTAAAGTACTTCCTCTTGAATTGGTAATGATTAATAAGCCAGACATAATGCACAGTGAAAGGGACTTCAGAGCTTCTGTATTCAACTAAAAGAGAGTTATTTTAGTGCCACTCAGGCGTTTGCCCACCAAGTCTGTATCTTTTTTAAGGAACGGTCCCACGTAAAAAAAAAGATGTCCTCAAGTTGTGTCATAAAAAGAAAATTCGGAATAGGTTTGATTTTCTGTGTTCTTTTTGCGTCAATCAAAACCCTTAGAGCCACCATACACCCAAAAAATTGTCATCCAAAAATGGTACGCCTTTTATGAGAAGCAAAGAAAAATACAGAGATGTACAGAATTCATATATATATAAACTGTGGCAGATAAATTGTAGAACAGCATAAAATAATAGATGGTAAATACTGATCGCAAAACAAATCATGTAACAAAGATTATGGTAGGGATTTTGCTCAAAGGATCATCTCTTTCGACATTATCATTTGCCCCCACATAATAAATTCAGTTTCCCCTTATGAATTTTTGCAGCAGATAGAATAATAAAACAGACTCAGAGTGCAAGGTGTCATGTGCGTAACTATTTTATTTTTTGGATGACAGATTATAGAAAACAATACGAAAAATATACAGATTTACTATGCAAAAGCCTTTACTCTTGTACTGGTAATATAATCCTGTTTTCTACCTTTTCCATCACTGAGCACTCTCTCTTTTCAGCATTTGTGTGCATTTGAATTCATGAATGCAATACGCGTAGCAAACAACAGAACTAGAGCTTTGTGGATAAGAACAGAAAGATGAGCTACATCAGCACTTACTATAATGTAACCAGCCACCGCAAAGCCAATCGCACCTCCCTTGGCACTCAGAGAATCACAGCATTATCCTCGTCATTTGGTTTCATGCTCATTCCAAAACATGGGTGTCTACAAAGCCCACTTTGCATCCCGCCCTCCAGGCAATTTGCCTCTGCTTTCCATCGAGTGCGTAGTGACCCTTCGACCGTAATGCTTCAGGCCAGAAAGAGTATCTTACAATGTGCTAGTTAATTTGATGCAGGGGATTGACTGGATGAGCTCTCTGTCAGGACTGCTCTTTTTCACTCTCCATCTAGGCAGTTGCGTTTGCCTGCATTTGTAGGCAGGAGGAGTTCTGCAGGAAGGCCTACATAACAGGAAAGGGCTTTCAGATGCAACTCCTGGGGGACAATCGATCTCTCTTTGCGGTGTGCTGTTTTTGATGCTCCTCCATGGGGGCCCATTGCTATTGATCTCCTCCGTGTATGTGCTGTTTTCTGGTGAGGAGAGTTTGTAGTGTGTTTAATGGGGTTTTGTGGAAATTGTTTGTTTATTCTATTACCTATTCACTTGCTTGCGTATTAAAAAGTCGTCAAGAATATTACTGAAATGGTCTATCAATGTATTTTCCAGCAAATAGTTAAATAATAAAGGGCCTAAAATAACATATATGCTGTGTTACATGTTGAGTTTAAACGGTCACATGACCAGATATGTTTACTTTTTGGCTGCACCATGACAAGATGATGGCTGCATCAAGGCTCGCAAACAAAAGGTTATTATATCTAAACATAAAGATAGGACGAATATTTAAATATCATCTTTGAGTATCAAGTATTGATTTGTGCATGTGTTTAACTGCTTGTTAAGGCATATAGCTAATCAGCCAATCACGTGGCAGCAACTCACTACATTAAGGCATGTAGACATGGTAAAGACAACCTGTTGAAGTTCAAATCAAGCATCAGAATAGGGAATAAAGGCAATGTGCGTGACTTTGAACGTGACATGGTTGTTGGTGCCAGACGGGCTGTATTTCAGAAACCACGGATCTGCTGGAATATTCACCCAAAATCATATCTAGGGTTTAAGGGTTTTAAAAAAATCTAGTGAGTGACAGTTTTCGGGGCAGATGTCAGAGCAGTAAGAGACCACACCGGTTGCCACTCCTGTCCGCTAACAACAGGAAACTGAGGCTACAATTGACAGGGGCTCTCCAAAATTGGACACTAGAAGATCAGAAAAACGTTGCCTGGTCTGATGAGGCTGGATTCCTGCTGCCACATTCGGATGGTAGGGTCAAAATTTGTCACAAACAAGATTCAAGGATCTATCAGCTCAAACCAGTCTGACAATTTTGCTCTGACCTCTGCCGTCAACAAGGCATTTTCGACCAGAGAACAGCTGCTTACTGGATATATTCTCTTATTCGGACCAGTCTCTGAAACCCTAGAAATGGTTGTGTGTGAAAACCCCAGTAGATCAGCAGTTTGAACGACTGAAATGCTCAAACCATGGAACCAACAACCAAGCCACGTTCCATGTCACCTCAATCACCTTTCTTCACCATTCTGGTACTTTGTTTAAACTTCAGCAAATAGCCTTTTACGTGTCTACATACATAAATGCATTGAGGTGTTGCCATGTGATTGGCTAATTAAATATTTGCTATCAAATTAATTTGCCCGTTCCAGTAACAGAGTTTTAAATGTGTTAATGACCTAGGTAGTGGTATATAAGAATTTTGATGACCGCATACTAGTAGAAATATGTCATTCTAGTTCATAAATATCTACACATTATCCCTGTGGTCACGTTTTTGACCAAACATATAACACTTTTTCACCTATTTATCCATGAAATTAAAAAAAAGAAGCTTATTTATTTTTCTTTTCAAGTGACACATGACTTGGATATTTTCATGTCAGGGAAAAATTTGGAATCAAATAACCATTGTTGAATTATACTGGTATTAGGTTTGTTTCCAACCCTTTGGAAAAAGGCTAGCACTTTTTGTTATTTTATGTTTTCAGCATCTACCTTGGTTTGTGCCATTGCAATTCAACAAAGTTAAAGACAAAAGGATGGAAAGAATAATTGAAACATGAGAAAATTATCAAAAAGGAGGCATAAAGGGGAAAAAAATTACATAATGGCCAATGGGCACCCAGAAAGCAGGGTAAGTGGAAGATGGCGAGGAAATTGTCTAGTAAAATGTGAACTGTGAAAATGAAACAGGATGACTGGATTCATGTGGTGTGCTGTTTTTCTAAGTCTGTGGATAAATCCAGTGCTAGTATATTTAAGTTACTGTAGGACTCAAAACACTCATTAACAGTTTGCTTTAGTGCTCTCAAAACTGCTATTTACTACGTGAAATCACATGCTTATAACGGCACAATCAGTTCTAGTCAGGTTTATATGGATAATAAAACCAAAAACCATAAAGAAAAATAAATCTTTAATATGTTGTATATCATGTTTTTCGCAATTATTCCTCTCAAAGATTGATTTAATTCCAATTGACATTACCTTTGGCTCACCCATTAATAGTAAATTGGAGACGGCTGTAAAAAAAAAAAAAAAAAAAAAAAAAAAGAACTGCTTGAGTACCACTCAGAGTAACAGGCTCCATTTTTGTGAACAGATTCTCAATGGACTAGCTCTTCTGGAATACATTTCATCAAAGATTAGAGCAGGTGTTAAAAAATTAACTCCACCTGTCTTAATATTTAACAGAAGTGTCAGTGTTAGGAGTAGAACCTTTCCTCTTTTTCTTCCCTGAATTCCGATGGATAAGTCTCGCTGTCAAACTGGTGGAGAATCCAGAAGCAGGCAGCTACTCAGAAATGCTGTGGTTGAGGGTTTCTTTGTGGACTCCTCACCCTTCTTCCGGCAAAACTTCAATGCCTTGAATTATCTTATCTCCGGCTTCCTTTCCCAACACTTGTCTTGGTTTGAATCCATGAATGCAGCAGTCAGGATTGTGGACAGACAGAACTATTGCTTTGTTTGTAAAAAACAAAGCAATGGGCTACATCAGCGTTTGCTATAATATAGCCAGCCAAGACGAAGCCAATTACATCCCCCCCGACCCCCCAACCGCCACCACGGAGAGATCCACTGTGCTATTCTCATCATTTTGCACTGCGGAGAAAAGAAAAGACTCGCTTGTTTTATGCTTATCCCTCGAGGGAGCGCTGGTGGAGAAAGCTTACTCTATATCTCGGGGTGCTCAATCTTTTTTCATATATACTAACCTTTATTCAAACATTTGTTTATGAATGGTTCTTTCAGCAAAACTTGACTTCCTTGCACTGACGGCTAGCGCAAACATGGTTTTTTATTGATATTCCTAACTATCTCTCGTGAATCAGGTCAGCAAATAGTGTTAGTCAGGTTTCATTAAGGTTTTGTCAAATATGGTAAGATTTCAAATGATTGCAGAGAACCAAGAAAACAGATAACGGACATATTTGTCTCATCAGCAGTGTTGGGAGTAATGCGCCACTTTAACTCCACTACTTTTGGCGGTTACTAGAAATGCAATTCCTTTTTCAAATGAAATAACGCAATAACAATTTACAATGAAATGTAAATGGAATTCTTTCTTTAGTCTTGATCAAAGCAAACAAAGGCAGCGTATTCCCCAGATCTTTGACGCATTATGATCTCAGTCTTGTCTCTCATTTGCTGAGCAGCAATTCCAGCTGTTCAGCACCGCACCACCCAAGTAAGACAAGCAAAACCGGTCACATACAGAGAGAGACGGAGGCTAACAGAACACGAGAGTTTGACGCTCACAGGTGCGTCATGATTTATCGTTGAGGTGTTGCATCATACAGGTAACCTAAAAATGATGCAGAACAATGTCGCTGCTGTCAATCTTCTACCTGTATGTCAAAGCCGTTACATCAGTATACAGTATACACATCTGCTTTTATGTCTGTTTCTAGTTTCCCTTTGACATATTAATGAATAATATATTGATCATGTTAATCCGTGCACGCTTGTCCCACATTGTGCCACTACAACACTAAACTAATTGATTGTGCATTATTAAGAAAAGTGAAGAAAAACTGGACTTCCCCTATTAACTTGTGCCTTTTTTTCACAGTAATTGGTAATACATTCAATTAAGTTATTGAATTACTTTTGAGGGATATAGGTACTATATGTAATTACAAATTTTCAGTAACTTGCACAACACTGCTCATCAGTTGGGGCGATAGCTGTTTGACGGATACTTGACATACATTTCTATGTTCTAACTTGTCAGCGCAAACACATGATGACTTTTAAATAATCAGTGTTCAAAGATAGAAAATAACAACACAAGTTTGTTTGAGGAGGAAAGTAAATGCAACACTGGGCAACACTAGCAGCAAGCAACATTTACTCCGATGTTATCCTCCTTTTCATTTAGAAGTTTAAGTGCCTTGCTCAAGGGTAATTAAAGATAGTTGTTGAGCCAGGAGATGCAGCATCTACGGTGGAAAGATGTTTGTTGGCTCACAGATTTGACTTCTCTCCAAAAGAGCGATCTCCTTTTTCCACACACACACACACACACACACACACACACACACACACACACACACACACACACACACACACACACACACACACACAGCTGAACTCATTAAAGCCCTGCCGCTGTTCCAACAGAGGTCCCCATCTGAAACACCCGGGCGGCAAGGACAATTGTTCCTGTTTTGTGGGTATAAATCACAGGGGCAAAATGTGACTAGTGGTGTCTCACTTTGATTATCACTGGTGACACATTAGCCAAGTGCTGAATACAGATTATGCTCCCTTTTTCAAAAACAGCCTGATTTCACAGAAATACGCAGAATGACGACGACCTCTTAACGGCGCCTTACGTGATGTGTTCAAATGACGTGTCTGAACCAAGAAAACAATGCCAATGGAAAGTCAATTACGCTGCTTTACTCGAGGGGGAACACAAGTCCCAGATTGAACTCAAATGGGTTTTGCTCAAACTCAAATGTAAAGGGAGGAGGTTGGGCTGGGCGGGTCGGTCAAACACGGGACTTTCACCCAGGAGATCATGGTTTTTGCTATAATTCCTTAATGAAAAAGTTGATCAGAAACTTTTATTTTGCAATTGATGGAGAGTTGTAAATTCTCTGATTTGGGCAAAATTCATTTTTTTACAGGGTTTTATGGATTTTGTGTCTAACTTTTTACTAATATAATGTATTTTCTATTTTTAGCCTCCTTTTCAGTCTTAATTTTACTGTTACGGTTAATATCCAAATAGTTTTGTCCGTTTCCCTTCGAAAAAAAATATAACGTACCTTAACAAATCTGCCGACATCTTAACAAATCTATGAAAAGTAACCAATTCAAGAACATCCTCTGTGTGATTGTTTCTCTTTTTAAAACATGAAAACATAACAAAAATGCACAACAAGTCGCTCATCTGAGTTCTCTGTAGCAGGTATGTGCCTTCTGGGAGACTCAGCAATAGCACTGAAACTAATTCAACAAATAAATAGTAGCACTGACAGAAAGTATAAATAATGAATTGAGCAGGAGAATAAAAATACATCCAGTGAAGATTTGATGATGTTGAGACAAATACATTCCCACTAGAAACATAACAAAATGAAGAACTTATTCCTACTTTTGTATTCTTTATTTAAAGCATACAGATTGAAATAATGAAGATGTATGGTTCAGTGATAGTGTATTAGTCTACACTTTATATTCATGATCATAATTAGGGTCAACATTCAACCAGCTGGCCTCATCTGAGATTCATATTTTTAAGTCTGCCTGTGAGAGCTGATGCAGCACACAGATTGATCAGCTGGTTTTGGGTTTTTGAAATCAGTCTGCATCCTTTCAGGAGCGCATTTATGAATTTCAAGCCTTTGTTTTAGAGTGATTTCTCCGTTGTGGAATTAAATCTTCAATAAAAAACATAAAAGTTAAGAGAGTGTTTCTTTAACAAAATGTTGCTGATGATCAAATTATGTCTTTGCCAGTAATATATAATCCATTAATTACTGATTACTTTTTGGACCTTTTGAAGTTTTTAATTCAAATATCATCATTAAAATGACGTACTTATAACAATAATACCGGTATAATTGATAAATCTAATACCAATGAACTAAGGTCATGAATAATTCATCATTTATTTCATTGTTATTGTTAGGATTGTTTACTAGGAGCTTATGAAGGTTCAAAGTAGAATCAAATTAAGGCAATAAGCAGGTAGGAACAATTACAGCATTTACTTCTTTACTGTTTGCGGAGGATGGCTTGCTGACTAGAAAACAGATGACAATGACCACCGATACAAAAAGTGCATTTCCCAGACAACACTGTTGTTACACACGTGACAATTAAGTGTTTAACTTTCACTATGAATTTTTAAATATCTCACTGTCGGCATGTGTGATAGTCCTAAATTGTACAGATGTTTGTTGGATTACTAATAAAAATCATATCAATCAGTGGTTATGCTCAACGATACACTTCAAATGCTTTGTTTTTCCATCAGTGTGTAAATATTGCTTGAATGCAGGGATTAATACTAACTCATATCCTCTTGTATGTTACAGGCTCCCGGAGGTACGGATCTCAGACAACGGACCTTACGAATGCCATGTGGGCATCTACGACCGGACGACGAGGGAGAAGGTTGTCCTGGCTTCAGGGAATGTCTTTCTTACTGTTATGTGTGAGTACTATCTATTTAGTGGTGTCTGCATATTGAATTCCTTGTGTTTCTGGTTTAAACAGCGTGCTGGGGTGGGTCATGGGATGCATGTAGAGGGACCCAAAAAAGTCAGTGGGTTGGACAACTAGGACAAAGATGGAAGACCTGGATCCTCTGCAGGCCTGCAGCAGGAGACAGGGCTGTCTTGATAACTCAAAAAAGTTTGAGGTTTCAAGTTTTATGTGAGTTGCGATAGGGATGATGTTTTAAAACTGGTGTACTAGATGTTGGATATGCTGTTTTTCCAAAATGTAACAATTAATTAGTGAGGGAAAAAAGTATTTGTCTGATTCTCATATCAAAAATGAGCAAATGAAGCTTTACTACTTTGCTTAATACGGCTACAATCAATATTTTTGAAAATGTCTCAAATGACATTGCGGATACAATGTGACAGCGTGAAAGAGGTTGCTCGTAGTCATTAACTTATGGAGAATAGTAGAATCTCAGCTTCACTGAGCTTTTAAATGGGTTTAAGCTCATTTTTAGCTGTCAAGCACAACGCTCTGCTGTTTTGGTTCATTGCCAGAGCTCTCATAAAGTCGTCATTCTTCCAGAGAAGACAGCTGTTTTCAGTGAAAAAGACCGATGACAACTAGCTGGTGAACATATAGCATTTAGCAGCTAAAGATCCAGATATATCCTTCAGGAGAGACCAAATGCAGAGCTAAACCAGAGTCAAAATTAGACCTACATGGCAAGAAACACAACTCCAAATACATTTTGCAAGGGCAGCAGGCTTAGGGAGTGTATTCCAGACAACCCTCTCCTCAGCAACACTTTCCTCTTCTCCTCCTGGGGAACCCCGAGGTGTCTCCAGGCCAGATGAGCTATACAAACTCTCCAGCGGTGTTCTTGGTGTACCCCTGGGCTTCTTGCCAGTAGGACGTGCCCAGAAAACCTCCAAAGGGAGGCGTCCAGGAGGCATCCTGATCAGATCAGGGGCAGCGGCTCTTCTCCGAGCTGCCTTCGGAGGCCTGAACTCCTCACCCTATCTCTAAGAAGGGTTCATCTGCACTAGCTCATCACCTTTGTCCTCTTCACTCCCATTCATGGTGTTGAAGTAGGACATACTAGCATTCTTGTGTTGGGATAAAAGGAACGTTTAATTAATTTGATTGTTCCAGTACGGGCGATCAGCTGTCTTACACTGGCCTGGTATGAATTACAGAACACCCGCCAGCTCTTTCTGCAGCACGTCCATCATTCTGTGTGAAAGCGTTTGAAAAATGACACGCCACTCAGATGGATTTTGGTTTAAAAAAGAAAACAATGGCACTACAGACAACAAGTGCAATAATCCCCCTCGCCCAATGAGTCCCAAAGATATTTTACACAGAGGTTGATACAGTATTCATAATTATTATCTATGTTTGCCTTCTCCACTGTGGCTTCTTTTTTTGTGACAACAACAATGAATAATATTCCCTTATGTATTGGTGTAATGTGGTGTGTGTATTGTGTGATTTGTATTTCATTGTCTTTCCATATTTGTAGTGTATTGTGGTTGGTGATACTCAAAGCTTTATTTTTTAATTACACTGGGCATGTAATAAACCCAACTAGGGACCAGAGTTTAACATTAGCAATGGCTATAAACTCTCTGTGCAGCACATCAGCTCCATGCTTTGCATTGGAATTATGTTAGATGTCATCGTTCCCATCAAATAGAAATTCAAAATTTTGTGGACCGATTGGCCTTCGGCGACTGCACAATTCAATTGTTTCAGTTTCGGTGGTTATCTGGATATAAAATGTCTGCCATTAGAAAGCGATTGCTTCCTTCAGCGATGAACAGAACAGAAATAGATTTGTTTCCAAATCCTAAGGGTGTGTAAGCAGAGCCAAGAAATCGATCCAATTGAAAATTCTATTCGATGTGAATTATGCCGTTTTGCTGTTCAGCGTTGGAGAAGGTATACAGTGTCCTCTACATTTCCTGGATTTACCTTTCAGACAAAACATGTTCCTTTGGTTGTAGTGTGTCTTTCTGTAAATCCGTCAATCGCTTGGATTTGATACAGATGAATCTTTCCTTCAAACCTTTTTTGCATTTGTGGTAAAACTACTACCAATTATCAGTTACCCTGTTATCTCATTCAGTCATGAGAGGACGTTGTGCGCCTGTAGCCTATTGCGTAGTCTGTGCTGTAATTATTGTATTTAAGTCCCCCTAACGACAGCTGCTTCGCTTGCCTCTGATGTATCAATTCCAGCAGCAGAGACATGCTGTTCTCCATGTGGTCCTACGGCTAATTAGCAATGGTGGAATTTGTCAGTGGAACACCAGAGAGAGAAACCGTGGGACAATATTACTCCATTATCACATTTTGTGCCTCTGAGAACTGCCTACGGTTTTCACCTTTCATTTTTTTTTGCAGGGCTTGAGGGTTTCGACTTAGACATTAACTTCTCTTTGACTAAGCCCTTGACTCTCTGTTCTGTTCTGTTCTATTTGATGACCAATCCCATGCCTTTCTTTGAGTGCTCCCCACAATTTCGTCAGCGTAAGACTTTATCAATGGTAGGAGATTTACTCAGTTAACTGTTTCCTGTTTCAGCTGTGGGTGGGAAGGATTGGGCGTTGTAGTCGTGGGATAGTCGGAGCACCCTAACTCAGCTGGGTCTTAAATCACCACTCCACAAGAGAGGAAGAAGAATGGCCTCTGGCGTTGTGGCTAATTGTCGTCTAAACTGAAACAGAATTATTCATAACCTATTAGTGTGTCAAGTTCAGTGGGAAGTAAAGAAAAAAAGTAGAGAGGAGAAAGAAAGAAAATTAGAGGGGAAAAAAAGTTAATTAATAGGAAGCAATACACGGAGAGTATTTTAATTTTTTAAAGGGCTTCATAAATAAGAATTATCATTTTAATGAATCCCCTGCCAAGAAATTCAATCATTCAGTTTTAAAAGGCTAAACCCTGAACTCTTGGTACCTCCGCTACTGTCCTTCACTCTGTGGAAAGTTAGCTTTTGTTCTTGTACTACATGACCACATGTTGACTTTATGAAGGACCATAGTCATCTATTGCCGTTCTACACAATAAAAAGCCCCCACTTACTTTTGCTGCTTACTCTTCCTCCCTGCATTATTAGTAAACTTGTTTTATTAGAGAATATCTGCAAAGAAGGCTTTGCTAATGCGATGATAACAATTTTACTATAATTTTTTAATATAAGTGAAATTATATTGTTATTGTTATTGCAAAACAGAAACATTTTGTGTTTTTATCAGCAGTAACTTAACACAACTCAAGTCAGCAGGTCTCAGCTTTCCTCCAGCCATGTCTTTCCTCCTCGCTTCGCCTTTGCTCTCCTCGGTAAAGGAACTCCCTTTTGGGGGGAAGAGGAAGCAAATTGTTCGATTGATAAGTTGACCGGATTGCGCCCACACGCTCTCCACACCTAGCTGAGATCCAAACTCAATGCGAGTTTGGATCTCTCTACATGTGGTCTGATCTGATCTCCGAGCATACAGACTTGACATTTAATGTGTCCTGGCATAATCGGATGACAAAATTTGCATGGAAAAGAAAAGTGTAACCACAGTCTATGATGATCAAGCTTGCAATATCATAAATAATAGGGAGTATTCTGTTTTCTTTGTTTGTTTTATTTTTTTAATATATGCCATATATCCTGGACAATGCACCGCAACAAGCTTTTATCTTTATAATAAGAAACATGTACAAGATGTGCCCCTAACTAGGGCAATGTATTATGTAAATGTTATCCCTTAACATGAAGGACCTTTTACGGTGCGCTGTGCCTGTAAATATAATTATTGAAACATTACTCTATGATAATTCATGATGAGACACTCTGTTTTTTATCAAAGTTCAACATCAACTGAACTGAAAGGTTATGGATGAAAAGTTCATTGTGAGAAAATGCTGAAATAAGCTACTAGACAGAGTCCTTATTAGACTATTGAATTTACTGTCAAATCATATTCAGTCTCAAGTGTGCAGAGGAAACATTCAACATGATGTATGATACATAGAATTGACAATGTAATAATGTTTGGCCTTTTGACCACCACCTTCCTCTCTGTTATAGTTTCAATGAAGAGGGCTCAGCTGAAGGACATCGAACAGCAAAACATTCAGTTCTTTGACATTAAGACCATAGGCTCAAATGTGATCACGATGTTTCCAAGTAAAACCAAATGCCCACACAAAATGAAATGTGTGGGCAGTATTTTATTATTTATTTTTTTCTACATTCATTAACTTTAGGCCAGAAGGACACAGAGGGGAGAATAAGCAACTTCATGGCCAATTTCATACAATTATCTTTTAAATGCAACATTTCAAGCAATCTTCTTGGAGCAACATTGGTGCATAGATGGTAGAGAATTAACTGTGTAACATTGCACCCCTGCCTTATTAAGAAGAAAACTAAACAAGAATATCCGAAAAAAAAAATAGTACACAGAAGATCTTGTATTTTAGAAAAAATAACATGATTGCTTCTGAATTGTGTTCCCACCAAGGTTATAATAGTTTTTAATTTTCAACTAGTTTTTGTTTGAAAAAACACATAAAAGAAACAAAGTGCATCAATTAAATAATTATCATTCAGTGCCAGGACAAGCACATATAGGTCATTTTTTTTTATCTTGAATGATTATGCAATAATCTAGTTTAAAATGTTCCTGTAGCTCACACCAAGATGATGGTCCAAAAACAGTGAGGGTTCTACTGATGACAAACAAATTTTGTCAAGATATGAGGTTGCAGATATTGAGAGTTTTTGGCGTCAGTGGAGAACATAAGGAGGACAAACACACCAACGATGTGTGCAAAAACACAAATCAGAGTAAAAATCGTAATGCAGCATTGTACACTGAATCTGATATTTTAACAGAAGAAAAAAATTGCATGTATATATGAAATATCACTATAACTAATTGGGGTTAGAAGTGTCCGTTAAATTGATAAAAATATAAACATTTGTTTCTATAGTAAAAACCGAATAACACTTCCTTCCATTTAGGAAAAAAAACAGATATTAATAATTGAGACGTGTTCAATCACTTAATTATTTGCAGTTACAAGCTGATACACATCATCAGCTGTCATTTAGGTTTTGTCCATATTTAGTTAATGTCTCAATTCACAGAGATTGCTGAACAACATTAGGAGAAGTTTGCTGTTCCTAAATCACACTTGCAAAGGAGCAGGCAGAACTATACACAATGATGTCATCTGCATAGGAATGATATCTTCTATTAATAACATTGCAACACAGATTATTATCATAAAGCGTAAATAAATGTAATTAATGTTGGAAAATATTTTTCACTGCTTGTTTTTGTTTAAGTTTAATATATGTTATAACCCTGGTTCCTACCAAATCTATAATCCAAACTATAAAAACGTTTGTTTAGCACAAAGCACGTGGTGTTAATACAATATAATTGATTTGGTATATACTGATATCACCACTTGAGCGATAGACTTCTGACCCATCACCACCAATCACATCAAATAGATATTTCATTCTGCAAACACTGACATATCCATCCCTGTAAAGCTAAGGTCATAATATCCGGCTTTGGTGGGGGAAAAAAAAAATCAATACCTCTTTTCCCAATGGCAGAGATAGGGTCATTATTTGTTATTACCCAAAGTGATTTCTATGCCACATTCCAAAGATTACAAGGAAAGGTTATTTGTCTCCTTTGAGTGGAGTCTGACCTTGGGAAGCCAGCTCCTAGTTGATCTGTGCATAGTGTCCGAGACGTCTAAGGTTATTGTGTTTTTGTCGGTATCAAGTGACCGTTCGGTTGCGACTCCTCCGCTGGATGAAGAACATCTCAATAGCCCTTGCATTTAAACATCACGTCACGTAACTGAAGAAATCCTTTCTTCTAACCTTTTGTAAAGCGTGGGGACGTCATTTAAAGGATACCCTTCATGAGGCGGCATGGTTGGTATTTATAACCCATGGAAGCAGAGATGAGCGCTAAGGTGTAGAGGGACTAATTGCCTTTCTCATCCCGTAAAAGTTGGATTCGCCTCAATAATAGATGCCCGACTTTAATTAAGCGCCGTGTATATTTAGGGGCTTGTTTATAAATGGGTGGGATTAATGCCGTACGAGCCAAGCCCAAAGACAGCAACGCCTGCAGACACAGCAGTCCGGTGTAGTAGTAGTAGGAAGAGTTTGTGCGACTGTATGCACGCAAGTTTGCGAGCTTGTGTGTGGAGAGGCTTGTTTGGGTGGCAGGGTTTGATGGATTGCTAGAGAGCGGCCGTTCCCTCTGTGTCCTGTACTTGTTCGGGAAGTGAGGAGAACATCTTGGCCAGAATCGAAACCGAGAGACTCAAACACACTGGCCTGATTCTCAGCTCTCAGAGAAGATGCCAATTTTGTAAAGACTCGTCAGTTGTATTCTGAAGTGTTTGCCATGTTGTCTTTTAGCACGACTCCGGCCTGGAGGGGATTGTTCAAGAGTCCTTGACATGAGTCTCCATTACTCTCTCATTAGCTTCTGTGTCACCTTTTCTGCTCATCACACTTAATGTCCTAGCGTGCTATCAGCATCACAACCGGTTCCATTGAAACCAAAATGTTTTATGCGGAAAGCAACGACATGCTCGGTTTCATTTTGTGACAATACAGTGCATCAACTGTTGACTGTTTTTGTTGTATCTTCTTCGTAATAACAGTATAGACTTTCCTCTGAGAAAATATTATCTGTAAATGAAGAGTCCTTTCTTTTTTAAATTGTGTGACCCTTTGCCACTCCTTTATCTCTCCTTCCCACTACCACCATTCAGTTGCTGACTGGGAGCAGACAACAGCACGAATACAACTGGTTGGATTGGAGCCCATTGAGGGGGGGAAAGAAATAATGAAATGAATTCAAAGAGCAGATGAATTATTAAATGTCTCTTTGAGCTAAACCCTGGGGTGATAATTGAGGCAAAAATAAACAACCCATGGGCTTCCTCAAGGATTTCTCTACCCAATATTGAACTGGCTGTCTGTGCATCAATTAGTCTATGCTAAAGATTTTCAGATTTTTCTTTTTTGTCTCTTCCTTCCATGCTGTCAGAGTTTTGTTAGAATTTGTCTGTTTTCCTTTTACTTGAAAGTTTTGCATCAGTCATTTATATGCAGAATTCTAAACCCTCATCAGACAAACAGTAAAATATCTTGCTTCCATCTTTCTACAATTAGCTTCAACAGGGTTGTGGCATAAACTTGCAATCATATTAGCAGCCATACTGTATCTCCTCTGAGGCTGCATTAACAACAAGCCAATTTACCCTCTAGCTCATTTAGTACCTTATTCAGTTGACATTCACCAGGCAATCATCAGCATTGCAGCCGATGCGTGCCAAGGCTGTAGCCTCATGAGTACGGCTTTTTTTCATTCCCCCAGATTTCACACAGTAAACAAAACATAAGCATCTGATGGGTGCATCATCTGCTCGTATTCCTTCCGTTAAAAGGCTCCAGGATGCAATATTTTTGGCCAGAGATACTGTTTATCAGTTAAAACCTGGATTCACTGAATGCACCCTTGAAAAAAGTAGTTGATACCATAGCAAATGGTTACACATGTAAAAGCCTTTTACAGAGCAAGGGAATCCAAGCATATATAGAACCTGACTATTCTCATTCAATCACTTTTCGCAATACCCAGGTTTGGAAAACATTTATTATGTAACCTAAGAGAAAAACAAATACTATTTTAAACTTTCTGAACCATAGCCTTACACTTTCAAGCTTTTGAACGTGCTTCATTAGCCCTCTATACTTGAAGTTACCTAGCATTAGCAAACATTTTTAAACTATCATTAGGCTAATGTTTCTTTTAATGTAGGCTCAATTTGCTTAGCTAACTATTTTCATTGAAAATAGATACAGTGTCATAACATACAATACTTTAAGTTTATTTTACTATACAACAAACTCATTATCTTAACCTTAATCCAACTACCAATAGTGGTGTGCGCAACCACCTGGCTGCAGATGAGATGCGGTCGACCACAATGGTCGTGCGTATACAGAGTCCATGGTATACGGGAAAACTATGTTGCGACAACAGGCGCAAGTGGTTCTTCTTTGCGATTTCCGTCAGACGTTAAATCTGTAAGAGGAGGACAAATAAAAAGATAGCATCCGAGTCTGCCCCAACGTTAACATGAAGAGGGAGACAGCGCCTGTTATCAGAGCCGCCCACTCTTTTAGTTTTGATCAGGAGATTCTCGTGATTGACATATTTTCGGCGCTCTCACGGCCGCTGCTGCTGCTGACTCAGTTAAACTTACAAAAACTGATTAGAAAGACTAAAAGAAGAAGAAGCACATGGAAACAACAATGGGATGATTACCAATGCCTGTGTGGTGTTTTATTCATAAAGTTATTCACGGACTTCCTGTTTCAGATGTCCATCCGGTCTGTGCTCAGAATCAGCAGCTGTCAGTACTTTCTCTGTGTTTTTATCCCTTCTCTTCCACAAGCCAGTGGTTTCTGCTGCTACGTGCGCACAAGAGGACACCACGGACTCGTGAACCCAGTGGCTCGGCCAGATCGCAGTCATGTGCACCTTGCCAAGTTCGTAGAGAGTCTGCCAAATGCACTTTTGGTAGTTTTGTGGTCAGGCTCCTTTGTCGCGCCTGCGGTGCACTTGGGCACAGGTTGGGATCACAAAGATTATTATTAGGGCATTATAGGAGCTCTCCCTGTCAGGACACAATGACAGTTTGGGAAACTGTCTATTTGCAAGAAACTGTGTAGAATAATTAATCAAAACAACATGTTTGATGCACACATAAGCTCAGAGGGGCTCTGTGGTTATTTTAATATAGTCTGATCCTGGTTGCACAAAATTTTACCAGCTGATCTGTCCTTCATAATTTTGGCTTCTAGAAACTGCAGATGGAACAAACACCTGCTGCTGTCAGACGGCTGTAAAGGAAAGGCCTTCTGTCATGCAGAGCTTTATGTCTGCCTAGCTGGCATTGATTCCATTACCGCTGGTTAGAAAATCATGCTGTAAAGTCATTGTTGCTGTCTCCAAAATGAACAGAATTAACACATATTACTAACTATAATATGTGGATTTGATACGTAAAACTATGTGGATTTAATACGTAAAAAAGGAAGTGTTTTTGTTTGAATTAATAACATATTAACTGCGTCCTTAGTGGAGCATCATAGTTTGCCTCACTGGGCTTTCCAGTTGGAGTCTGACCAAGTGTCAGTATATCATGAGTTGGGATGAGAGTGTGTTGATGCATCGTGAAGTAGGATGACATGCATCACTACCAGCCAATTTCCAATTTTTCCTTTCTTCACTACACCCACTTAATGGTTAGAAACCCTGCGGGCACATTAGAAGTTTGGCTTCTAATTTTAAATGTAGGCATGTCCTGAGTAGTCCCTGCTGCTTCAACCACCATATGGCACTATTGTTAAAGAGCACAAATTAGGGCTGTGTTGACTATACTAGGCTGCTGAAATGAACAAATACCTCTTTGCTCTGCGTGACATCGAGGGATGTTTATTATACCCCGTAAAAACGCAGCATCTCCTGCCTGTCATGCATTAATCATTTAGGAATGCCCATCCCCAGATGCATAATCCCAATCATTGCACAGCGGCAACAGTGGACGCCATCAAGCAGAGATCCTTCTGTGCTGTGCAGTATTTTTCCAATGCCTGAGGGAGAATGATATATCAGTTGAGGTCAATGAGTCATATCGAATAAATTGTCAGGTCAAGGTTGTTGTATGCATGAGCGCAAAGTTGTTGAATTGACAAAGCGACACTCTTTTTGAAACGAAGAAACTTTCAGCAAATCAGCAATTTTTTTTTCAAAGCACCACACTAAAACACAGCAGTACACATCTTCAAATAGCTCCAAGAGTCTTTAAACCATCACTTTAGAATAACCTTGTGATGTCTTTCACCGTGCAGTCCTTTCTTGTTTTCTTGGGTAGCTTTCCTTCCTTCATCCTGAGACGTGCACGGCTGATATTGAACACAGCGCCTCCCCTGATGTCTCCTTGTAGTTATCTGTATGCTGTGAAGTGTAGGACTCATTCCTTTTGGCGCATTCTACCTCGCTCCCTTCACTCCCCCCTCGCTAAGGATGTCTTCATCACATGCTGCGCTCTGCTTCCCACCAAGGTCCCTCCTTTTGAGCATGGTTGACTGAGGAGGCGACAGAGGAGAAACAGCTTCGCCTCCCCAGAGACACGCAGCTGATTGTACCAAAGGATGAGAACACCTCTTTGTCTCTCTACCTTTTACCTCAATATCACCTTGCTTGATAAGTCTTCTTTCCTACGAAGTGATCCAGCTAAAAATAGTTTCTTGCTTCATGGGGTTTTTTTTTTTGGAGCAAGTTTGACAAAACTTATCTGACAATGTTATATCTTTTCTCTGTAAATGAATCAATTCATTCACTTAAGGAGGTTATGTGTTGTATCTTACATTTAATTCATTTCTCGAATGACTAACCCAAGGGCATCTGTAACTTAAAAAAGGTCGACTAAAAAGAGCCAGACAGGATTTAAAAAAAAAGCCAGAATGGCTCCCTCGTTTGTAATATCATTCCAGCCCTGTGGAGTAAGTATATGATTTGATTTATTTTTAGCGGGGCCCAATGTGATGGTAAGATCTTTTTGTCACTACAGGGAAATACATGTGAGCTCACCTGTCTGTCATTTATGGCCCATTGGCTATCCTCTCACAACATTTATTTTGTGATGAATTTTCTTAAAGTATTTGCGCCCACAGTCTACCCCCCTAGCAACACGTTTAATTATGTTGACTCCCTTAAAACTGTTTTGATGCATGGCTCACTGAAAGGGATCTCTGATAATATCAGACCCCCCCGAAAAAAACACAAAGCAGAAGCAGAAGAGTTTTTCATGTCTTTCAGGCTTTCAAGACAACATATTGACAGGAAAAGATAATGATGACATTTTCTTCTCACAGAGGCTGCACTTGATGACCCAGTACACAACATGGTTGAAAGCCTTGAAAGACAATACCGTTCTTGTTTTCACGTGCTATCTGTTTTTCTTTTAAAGCCAGAGTGTGTCCTCATTTTTGGACTGCCTTAGAAATTTAAGAAAAAGAAGTATGTAACAATCCTTGGGTGGAAATTCAATTTTACAGACACAAATATACAGAAAATATGAACCATGCACACACAGGAACCATAGACATGTTGGAGAGATGAGTGTGCCCAGCCAGCAGTTAGGGTTTGGTGCCTTGCTCAAGGGCACCTCGGCAGTGCCAAGGAGGGGAACTGGCACCAATTCAAGCCAATGCTGGTGATGTTGAATTGTAAATGATGGTCCCATTTATAGTAAAATAGACAATAAAGCAGGGTATGCTTCAGGGCTTAGCTACCTTGTGATTGGCGTTTTCATCTTAGAACTTTAACCCTTTCACAGTGTGTTTTCAATTCATGAAATATAAATGTAACATTTTGGTCACCTAAGATAATAAACCAAGATGGCAACGGCCTAAATGCTTCAAAACCATAGTCCACAAACCAATAGGTGAGAGTAGTCATGGAGACTACCTACGCTTCTTAGGTGGTCCACTCTCCATTCTTGATTGAACCAGCAGTCCAGACAGAAATTTCTGACTGATTCCAAAATGCCTTTACTTATTGTATTTTGAAAAATACTTTAAAATTGATTTGATTATGAATAATTTTGTTTGTATCATTGAGTGCACAACTGTTCTTTTCAATATTCATCCCCAAAAATTTTTTTTACATCCTCATATTTGGTAAAAGCATCTCCCTCAAAGATTAGGTTTGTGAATGCCATTGAGTTTAGTCAATCTTTCCAGTGTCACTCCTGGAGGGTTGGCAGTTGGATATAATTCCAAAAGTGATGCTGAGTACCTTTCACTGTGGTCTTAGCTCTTTGAGATTTGACACTCGTCTTTGCGGCTGCACAAAAGACTGTGAGACAGGCGATAAATTTATGGGGAAAGAAGAAATATGGGTTTAGGAGTCCCTGAAAGCAGCCTGTGGGCATGGATCGAATGGATTTCTTCCCAGTGTGCATATTTTTTAAACTCGAATAGGAATCAGAGGAGGGAAAGCTGAGGGGAAAATTGAAATGCGAAATTCATTGGGACCCTATTCTGTCCTGACAAAATCTATCAATTTAAGTGTAGGTAGGGTAGCATGCATTAATTGTGTAAATGTCTCATCTGAGATAGGCCGGCTGTTTATGAAAGTATTACCACCTGTAACCAACATAGGTACATGGGCAAGTCTGTACCAAATAGACGTTCTTTTATTCTTGACAGAAAGGGTTTTTTACTCTAATTGCTAATTAAAAAATTGCAGTTTAGGAACTTACCGACTCAGGTGTTTCAAAGGGCAGGAAAAATAATATAGAAATGAATGTGAAAGCTTGTAAAATGTGACAGCTTTTGAAAAGCCAAATGCCAGCTTGACGATTGTGGTTTATTTTAGGAATTGACCACTTATTGGCACACGCAAGTTAACTCTACTTTCTCTCTCTCAGCCTTCTTCTACCTCTTATTATTTCAATATCATTAATTGCAACATCGGGAGCTCTTTGTCAAACATTTTGGCTTTTTTCAGGTAACCATTGACATGAGGATTTTATATATGGAAAAATGTTCTCCCTTGTGACATATTTGGAAGTCGATTGACTGAAACGCCACTTCCAAATCCCAAGGCGGAATGAAGGAAACATGATCATACCACACGGTTCTATTATTCTACTTTCACCTTGACACCAGAACTATATAATCTCTCATATATCCACATGTCACACGGAGACAAGTGTGCAAGTAAATTTGAATTTCTGATATGGAATGGTGAGCCCCAGATGGGGAGTATAGTGTGACTAGTTGTCTGTATCACATGAGCAGCTTCCTCATAGCTGATACATTCACAGCAGCTTTTCTAGAGAGAGGATGGTTATGGAAATGTGGTCACACAATCCGTTTTTTCCCCTCATATATACTACGCCGCTGCAGTGTGTGCTTCAGCTAAAGGAAAGCTGCTCCCATGCTGTGGAGAACTTAATTGACTGCTGTCTTAAGCCCACTAGACCTCACATGCACTGTGACGGCACACCAGAGAGGAATGCAATTGGGGCAAATCAATAGTCAATTAAAAAAATGTATATTTTGCCATATATTCATTATTCTGTTCTCAAAGAGAGCAGTAACTGCCTCGGTATTGTAAAAACACGTTGTGTTCATACAAACCAAGATAAAAAAAGCTCACCTGCCAAAAGTGGCCGGTGGAATTGACACGCCTGCCAATTTTAACCCGTATTTGGCGGGTTGGCGAATGTTAATTTCAAGCCCTGGTGGCACAACATGTGGCACTGGCATTGGCTGTCATGAACAGGTGTTGCTTGTGTGGGAGCATAAAGATCTAAAAATCTTGTTCCAAAATTTTCCAACCACTGAAAAGAGTAATGCCTGTTCTTAAAATATATTGATTGCACAAAAAAAGGTATTTAATTCCCTTTAAGAAAAAGACAGATGGATCAGCAGGGTCCTCTTGGTACAATAGTGACTTGATGTAGATATTTGAAGCATTTTTATTCTGCAATATGATTTTAAATAATCAATTTCTACTGTATTTGTTGTAGCAATATTAGAAAAATAATTAACATAATAACAAAAATGCTTATCCTTAAAAACTTTATTGATTTTAAATCTGATCCCTCCTCGGATCCAGATGGAAACTATTTCAGGTTTAGGTCTCTAGCGAGAGAATGCTGCTTCACTAGAAGAGACACAGAATCTAAGGACTTTATCACTATATCTTGGCAGCATATCGGAGATACAGTCAGGAGCACGTCCATGCATGGATTACTAGACAAAAGCACCAGGATTTTAAAAATCTATGCTAAGACTAATTGGAGTTTCAACAAGAAGCAAGTGCAAAGACTTTGGAACAGGATTCAGAGCAAGAGTGATGTGAGCTCTTTTCTTTGTTCCAGTTAAGACCTTGGCAACAGCATTCTGGATGAGCTGTAATTGATTTATAGACATTTTAGAGAAACCTGAGAGCAATTTCTTATAAATTGTCAAGCCTGCTAAAAAAAATAAAATAAAAGGACATGCTTTTCTGCGTTTTTCGGGCAAAAGACAGAGCAGTGAGCTCCGTAGATTACGATAGGATGGTGTTTCTGAATCTCCTCACACACAACTTACTGACCTCAGTGATTGATACTGAACTAAATGATGCAATCTGTTAATGTGTAGGGATGCTTGGGGCTTGCTGGCCAGGACTTTGTGGTTCAGTATTATTTGAAGTGGGATACGCTGGGTATTCTGAACATTGTTGCCACCATGGACTTAAAGATTGATGGAATGTGTGCCGCTTTTGGCTTAGGTATTAGTGGAGATTTAAGATCTGGAGGTAGCCTCAATCTCTCTTCTGATCTTGGATAATTCAATCTGTTACAGAGTAAATTGTTGAAGTGGCCATGAGCCAAAAGAAGATTTGAGTCAAAAAACGTTATAAAATCTTGATGCGGGCTGTTGGAAAAAAGCTGTCTTTCAAACCAAACAGACAAACCAGGCAGCAAGACCTCTCACTGCAGCAGATGGACCGACAGAGATGACACAAACATTGCTTGAATAATGCATGTTCAAGGATTCTCTCATAATCTCATCATGTGAGCAGTGGCAAAATGCGGATGCATAAATAGCAAATGTATATCCCACTTTGCATTCCCGGGAGAGTGGGCGATGCCCTTTTTTTTTCTGAACATATGAAGAAAATATGCAAATTATGCCATAATGGAAAGTAGGTGCAGAAATATCTGCAACCTCATGAGTGCCAAAGTCAATATGTTTGTCAGATTGCCCCTGAACAGAGTAACAGGGCTCCATAAATGATTCCTTGTTCCATATAATAAAGACTCTCTCTCAGCTGGCTCTTGAGGCTGTGGCTTTGCCCGAGAGCATACTCTCACTTATTCCATATTGTGACTGAATGACTGTCGAATAGAAACAGGCTCACAACCTGACTAACAGTTGTAGATGGACTGTTTCTGTCAGGACACAAGAGAATGTCTGCTCTCTCGATATGAAGACAAACACAGCCAGATGTGTTAACTTAATTAAAATGATGCTTTTTTTTTCTTCTCGAAGGGGTCACCAAATAAATGTCTCTTCGCATCCCTGTTTCAGTGAAGAGTTAGCTTTCATTTTAAATCATCACTGGATAGAAAACTGACCTTGCATTGCTAATTTTGGGTTCAAATTTCAAAACCCATAGAGATGCGAAAAGTAAAGGAATTTATAATTATCCAAATGTACCCAACGTTAAATTGTCTGGCAAGAGAAGTATGGCCAGACATTTCTTGTTTATAGCTTAACAACTTTTAAAAATGTTAAAGCTCAGGTGTGTAGAATTTCACATAAAACGCAAATGCTCTATCACTCTAGCATTCGGCTTCCCAGCCAATGTTGTCAGACAGAGGCAGAAAGAGGCACTCTGGACATTAGGTTACGAATTTACAGACAGAACTTGAAGTAAATATTATATCTGATCAAGAGAGTGTCTCTTGCAAGCCTACTTATTTATTGTAATAAAACTCGGAAACAAACAGAGGCTCTCCGTGAATTCGTGTTTTATATTTTATTGCGAGGAAAAATTTCCACCACAGCAACTTTGCCCTTGAATTTTATTCGTGGCCAGACTATTTTATACATGTGACATCAACATGAATGAATACTGTAAGCCTGGGGAAAAAAAACTTGCAAAGCACCAATCTCAACCAGTTGGGTTTCTCATGAATCCGCTGCTGTCTCTTCACAACAAGAAAATTTCTCTTTGAGTAAACAGTTCATGAATCCATTATTGTTTTGGTTGTTTTTTATAGAAGTTTCAGTCAATGCCATATTAGAGTGCAAATGTAAAATCCCAAATTACTCAGCACTCTGAGTTGATCATCCATATTACAGTGGATCAGCCACTGGCAATGGTTTGATGGATCGGTCCGCCGATTATTGTAAATGAGCTCTTCTGAAAAACTTAATTTGCCGGTTTCAATTATCATGGTAGTGTAATATTGTTTGCTTGGAAGAAGAGATATGGATGCTTGTGCATCAGTTTTATACTTGAGTGACTTTGGGAAATGTTGTGTCTCCTCAGCACTGAGTTGAATTGCAAATAAATCATCTCTATATCCACATCTGTCAAGAAAATGGTGAGTTGAGCTTGCGTTTTCCCAGTGAGACATCACAGTGCCAGTCATGGTACTATGGCAGACGTTTTTTTACACTGATTAGAACAAGTCACTGTGGACTCATTATCCCCACATTCCCCACTATGACCAGTAATCTGAGCATTTATTAAAACCAACAATTTTCTTTTTTTGTTCCTTTACATGTAAATCAGATCATTTAAAAGTTCCAATTAGAAATATGGATGAGTTTATCAGAAAAAGCTAATTTCTCGAGATTGATTTAAAACCATTCAAAATAGCTGCCAATAATCTCCACTGGTATTCGCCAAAATTCTGTTTGTGATGCTGGCCTTCATTTATTGGAGTATCTCTGATGCTTGAGTCTGACCTTGGTGAGATTTAGGGAGAAACTTTTGAACGCGTTTTATTTTTTTTCATTCACAGAATAAATGAAGATTGTGTTCTTCCAATTTCTAATGAAAAGGTCATGATGGTAAATTTGGTTATTCCAGTGAATGGATGAAATACTCATTTACAGTTCCATTATTTGTGAGGAAATAAAATGAAAATAAAGACGATTCTTTTGTGCAGCTAAGTCTCACCAAAGGCGTAAAAATAACACTCCAATTTATTAAATCATTTTGCTTGTTATCATGCACCTCTTTTGCTTTCCGTGTGTCATTTCATGCTGCGGCAATATTAGAAGCTCTGAGCAAGTGCTCCGGAAGTTTATGCAGTATAGTGTAAGAAAGTCCACACGGATAAGAGGACTGGCTGGATTCATCCGTTAAAAGCTTTCACACAAGGGACTGGAGACTTTGTGTCTCGTTTGGGGAAAAAAAGTTGACCTATTTATGTTAGCTCCTTAAATTATGTTTGTAACTTTCGAAAACAAACTTATTTCAACCCAAACCATGATCTTTTTTTAAAGTTTAAGTAGTTTTGCTGTGTACACAAAACCAAGTAGTTTTGTTTGTGTGTTAAAACTGTGACTTTGCATATGTATGTGACGAGTTTGGAATAAGGATTGTTTTATGAGAGGGTTGGTTTTTTTGGGAGTCTGGTTGTTCAAGGTCAATGTATCTCATCGGTCTTTTGTTGTACATCTGCTGCTTGACATTTGGGCAATTGCAATTTGGATAAAACTTGGAACTATTGAGTTTAAAAAATCTGAATTGAGGCAGTTCCTTAAATATAACTGAATCAAATGAAGCCTGTTAGGCAGGCTATGTAAAGAATAACATCATCATAAATGCTCAACATTATTGTTTCCTTTCGGCTGGAGCCGCGGCATCAGCAGTGTACATAACTCCAGATTGTATTATCCTTTCACCATCACTGCCATCAAACCTACTTATTAACGAATAGTTCAAAGCCTAATTCATCTTGTTGACATTCAAAATAAAACTCAACCCTTTTGCACGTCTATTCATTCAATTCTAACCAGTTATTGCCCTGTATTCATTCTGCAGAAGCACACTGCTCTGCTCTTGTGAGTGCAGCAGACTAGCCTTGAGATACACACATGGTGCGTTTTTTGATACCAATTAGACCTACAAACAGGTTCTGTAGAGGATATTAATAAATAATATTTGTAGAATTAGACTGCAGTGGTAGCTTCATAAACATTTCCTATAACTCCAGTACGTTGTAAACTTCAAACGACAAAATTGACTGAACATAGACATAATCTTTTCCAAAATTGTGAACATGATTTTATCTAACAAAATATTCAGCCTCAATACATATTTGTTGGCGTTTAGCCTTTCAAAAACAAAATGTCATAAGAACTTATGATTCATTTTTAGAAAGATGTGTGAAAATTATATTTTAGCATATTCTAATACATTCAAATTGTGCTCATAAGGAATTATTTTCGATATATATTATGACCGACATGGGGCAGGAAAACCAAAAGGACTTTTTTTTTTAAAATCTTTTATCAGAATAGGATGCTCATTCATATCATATATAATATCCTTGAGGCCTACGCTGCAAATGAGTGTTGAAAACATTTCAATTCAGAATCAATGCGTCATCTCAACTGCTCTTCTTATTGGCATTTGTAGAGACCTCCAACCAACATTTTAGAACAAATATGGGCCAGTGATGATTGGTGGTAGGTCAATAAGACCATGCGGCAATTAGTTTTGATCAATGAATGGCAAGACTATATTGATGAAAACCACAAATCTATGGGCGCACACCCTGCTCTGACTGGCTTGACGTGCTGTTCACATATCCAATAGTGTGATGGATGGCCATACAGGCGTATGGGGGTGGGAGCAAAAGGTTTTTATGAAAATTATTAAAAGTATTCTGGAAAAAGCATGCACACATTCGCACTTAATACATTCGTATATAAATACAAACACAGGGTGCTGCAACGAAATGGCTGAAGTAGACGTACATTTAATATGAAACCATGAAAAAAGATTCATGACCCTTGAATACAGTGTGCACCAGGCATGAGGTCGGTCCTAGGCTTTTTACGTCTCTATGTCTTCTCATATCCAGAGGAACATTGCAGAGGTCTTCCCCCTGCCTGGGAATATAAGGAACTGCCTCATTATAGGAAGAATCTGAAGCGGCAGGTGTAGTGCAGCATGGAACAATTGCTTAACCTGCCTTTAACAAGGGCCACAGCCCATAAATCAAACCCCAGACCAAGACTTTATAGTTCATCCCATTTTGTCCTCATTTTACTTTGGATTTACTACATAGTATAAAGCTGAATGGAATACTACAAAGAACTTTACTGTTATTGTGGATAGACCACGCAGGCACATAACGGCGCGTGCAGCGACTGTTAACAAGGCTTTTATTTCGTCACTGTCACCGTCATAAGTGCTTCACTCATTTCTCGGTCTGATCTTTCAGTGGCGCAGTGCCGGACAATCCAGAGACTGTCATCAACCTTGAAATGTCAATGGAATTTCCAACTAGTGTAGCAATTAAAGGCATCCTTGAAACAAACCCCGTCATGTCTTGAAGCAAAACTTCATATTTAATTGAGAACATTCCCAAATCTGCTGAGTGTGAAATAGCTCAAGTGGAAAATGGGATTTTTGGCTGCAGTTATGTGACTGAATTAGCTGCCATGGGTTTTTATGAGAAATTCTCTGAACTGCTATGTTCAAAGATTCAATTGTCAAAATAGAAAAATATGAGAAATATTGGAAGGGAACAATTCATCAGTATAGTGAAAGATGCCAAAAGATTGGAAACTTTATAATGCATTTGAATTAATTATCAAAACTCTAGAAGTGGGAAGTTGAAAACAGGCTTTCTTTGTAGCACAGAGGGAGGTGAGGATCACCAGGATGCTAGTCATCATTTCTAGCTTGAAAAGATTTGCTGCACCATGAGAGTTCAATTTATTTTTAAAATGAAAAATGTTTATAGCCCCAACGTAAATCTGATATTTTCTACGGCCACAATAAGAACCAATGCATTCATGAATATTTCCTCAAGGAATTGGATATGTAATATGTCACCATGAAGTAATCAAATGTCATTTCAATGCTAATGGTGGATTTACATTTGTATCACATGTAAAAAAAAAAAGAAATTGCTGCTACTCTGCATGCGATGTAGAACTGATTCATTTATTAATTCATGCATTTATTCATTCGGTCACTCATTCTTTCATTCTTCAATTTTCTAATCATCTCTTATTTCTTAAAAAGCGAAACTAAAATTACAGTTTTGTTGACTGGAGCTGGAGATCAAGTTAGAAATGTGACTGACTGTCAAAGAATGCTAAGTGTGCAAAAACGTATTTTTTCTTTTTTAAGGGAAAGAAAACTGAATTTCAAGCAGTTAATCAAACCGATTTATATATCTTGGACTGGTTGACAAAACCATTTTCATAAAACCCTTCCTGAGTATAATACACGGTAAACAGGAGTATTTATCCTGAGCTTCCGATCATGATCGTCGTAGTGCTTCACGTAATCGCCTCTGACATAGACAAACAAACAAAAAGATAAGATCAACAAAACAGTTGTAGGACGACACGAAGCTGCAGAAAGTGCCTGGATCAACAGGCTAGGCTTAGTCCTCTGAGAAATTAAATCAACTTTGGTTTGTGGATTTTATCTTTTTGTGAGGAGGAGTGTCAGTCATAATATTTGCAGGGCCTAGTAAATATTGATAGATGCACCACAGTGATGAAGTTGACAAAAATACAGGTGCACTGAGTATGCCTCTTTCAATGGACATGACAGAATATATTAAATGCAAATACCAGGATGTGGTATCCTTCCCAACAACTTTGATTATTTTCCTGTTTTAAAAAAATGCTCCATGCTATGTGGAAAGTGGCATATTTCAGCTTTACAATACCTGTTCTTTAAAGTGTAACATAATGGAGTTGTACCAAAAGGGTATTGCACAGCTACCACATGACTATTGCTGGATCTGACCTGTGTGTATGTGACAATTTTAATACAGTTTAAGTTGGTTAAGAATTGTGCAATAAATGTGCAGCCCTATCACAAACTTTAATGTGCTGCACAGTTTTAATGAACATTGTTGAAACAACATTCTTTTCAGAGTGGATTACTCACCAGAAAGGACCCATCAATCAAACGCAACACAAGGGACTATTATTCACTCTGGATAAACAGACTGACACTATGGAGAAAACGCTGCATTTGGTAGCTACTTAGCATTTTACTGTATACATCAAATGTCTTTCTAACAGTCACTCACTGTTAACCAATTACTGACCCAGCTATGAAGCTTTTAACATGTATTTGCCTGTGGTCAGCACAGAGACTATGGCGACTATAATACTTTACAGTGGCATTTAGGTATTCTTGTATTAACAGTTATGAAAAATGGCGTTACAAAAAGCGATGATTTGGCATTTAGAATGGCATCATTTGTAATGGTTTACAGTCTTTTCCTGTGTCACCAAGACACATTTTAAGTTTTAATATTTAAAGGAGATGTATCATTTTCAGCCCTTGTGCATACATTTGGGTATCTTTAGTACTTACCAACCCAAAACATGTGAAATAATGCACAACACAAACACTTTAACGGTGGATTTTCAGTTCGTTGTTTCATTTTGGTCACTTAAAAATGTCTAATGCAGTTTACAAAAAGCCAAGATGGCGACGGCCAAAAACAAATATGGCGACGGCAAAAATTCCAAAACGGCAGTCCACAAACCAGTGGCTGTCTTCAGAGTGACTTTGTGGATTATATAAATAAAGTCTATGGTTTCAGACATTGGTTGAATACAGATATATTCAGACAGACAGACAGAATGAGAACAATAGTTTGTTTTTTGAGCATTAAAGCATGTAAACATGTATATATGTATCAGTCCCCTTGAAGTCACTGCATATTAATTTACATATGACAGAATCACTATGATATACATTTCTGTAACATGATTGATTTAGTTAAGGTTAAGGTTTGCAAACAATGGTGGTTTGTGTACAGCTGAATTGGAAAACATAATATTTTGTCTAAGGATTTTTGTAGTTTATCATGTAAGAACGTGAAATAAGCTCCCGAGATTGCCCATCAGCACAAATGACTAAATTACTTTGTCACATGTCATCTCAGAGTCCCTATTATTACTGTTTTCACAATACTGCCAACTATTCAATAGAAGCAAAAGTGCCATAAATTATTTAAAGGAAGTGCTCATACAGTTTAGGTGTGATTGCCTGTAGTAGCACTATAATAATGTGTCATGAGTTGGTGGGTGATTGGCCCAATATGGCTCCTGGCCACTGTGGTGAATGGTACACTTTTTTTGCATTATTTATAACCAAAAACTGTTGGAAACAAGTGCTCATGCCTGGATGAAGCTGAGTTTGTTACGTTTAGATTTGTTTAGTAAGTGCTGGCTGTTAAAACAAGGAGCAATAAAACAGGACATAAGTGAGAAAGTCACAATAACCAATAAATACTTACTTTAAGCTAGTGTAACATGACCACAATGACTCTTTCATTTTTTTAATAAAAAATTTGGCAGCTTCTATGTGCTTTGAGATAGACTGAGAACATAGTAATACAGCAGCAGCCGCCAAATACATTTTTTGAACACATCAACAAAACATCAAATTCATATCTCAAGATATAAACACAAAAAAGGAAAATTTTATGTTTCAAAAAAATTATATATTTTTAAATCACACTTCAAGAAAGTACATGTGCTTCAAAATACTATGACAATGAGTAATTTGGGATGCCAACTGAGATTTTTACACTTTAGAAACGCACTGTCAAGTCTCGTCACAAGATCAAAATAGGTGTAATTTTCATGAATTGTGCTATTAGAGATCCGAATAATGTTCCGAGACTGCTTTCACCTTGAAAAGCCATCCATCACACACACACACACACACACACACACACACACACACACACACACACACACACACACAAGTAACCTTCCCACACATTTAAGGACAACTGTCAGCGTTTCAATAAAATGCCTAAATGAATAGCTCTTTGTTAAATAGGGAAAGTCAATTAATTTGATTACCCACTTGGATTCTATGTGTTGGATGGGTCATACATGTACATGAGGAGGTGGCAATACTATTATGTGAGCTGTTTCGAGTGTTTGTTTGTTTTCAAACCTTGGTATTCATATTGTTGTTTCATATTGTATGCAGACTTATTTTTACAAATGTATTAATAATTTAAATGACTTGATTTAGACAGAAAATTATTGCGATAAGAAGTGAAAAATGAGACATGAGATAGAGTTTATAAGGTATTATAACAATCATTTATTGATAGGTCTAAGATGTGTTTAATTGCTGAGGAAATTATTGCTTTTTGTGATGTCTGCCAAAGTGATGGCAATTTTAGTATTTGTCACCGACTTTCTGAAAGGAAGAAGATTCTCACAAATGGGTTAGGAGCTAAAATGCAGCTGTCTCATTGGATCAAATGCATTTTCACCAAAACAGCAGGAAGAGCTCTGAATTGTGCAATAAAACTGCAGGGGTTTTTAAAATGATCTCAAAGCGTTGCGGATGTTATAATGTCATATAATATGTCATCAGTATACCATTTCACACCATGAAAAGCAGAAAATAGATAGTATTTATGTACTTCACTATCTGACAACTGATGATAACGTACAGTTTTTTAGCTTACAAATATACATAAACTATATGGTTTATGTATATTTGTAAGCTAAAAAAAACAGTACCCAGAACAGGCTAAACATGTCGAAGTAATGAAAGTCATTGTGTTGCTTTTTTTTTCCATTTTGAAAAGAGAAACCTTTGATGCATGGTCACCCATTTGTCTTGGTCACAACTGCCCCATCAACAACCCCCTGCATGTCAGCTTGAAATATGAATTGTCCTCCCTGTCCCTGAATGCTGTGTATACTTTATCGACATTTGTGCAGCCTGTTGCCGGCTGGCTGCAGGCATTTGATGTAGATTTTTATCAAAGACTTCTTTGGGGATTGTTCACATGGGCTGAGAATTGAATGATGGATACTTCACGATCTCAAGTGACTCTCTTTGGCCTCATATAACTTTACAACCTCATTTTACCCCCTTGCTCTGTACATTTGGTGTCATAAAAATGAGGAAGAAAAAAAAAAACCCATCACAACTGGGCCTCAGAGCCTGACTGATCAAGAAATTTGTCCGTGACGCCCGAGGCTCTGGAGACCTTAAAGGTGCATCCACGTCAACGCCTGCTTACCGAGCTGGGGGGGGGGTCAGGGGAGGCTGGAGAGGGCTAGAGGTAAAGGGGCCAAATTGGAACAGATTGCCAACACTAAACCCCTGTCCTTAAACAAAAAAAATGGACTTTAGGGATGAGGGTGCCAGTCACAGCATAATTGTTGCCGGACAGGGCGCAGGATAAGTCCCATCTGCCACAGTCTGCTATTTGGGAGACAAAAGACATGCCAAGCCTTCAAACTTCAAAAATCCTCTCCTCTGACCCCCCCCTTGTCCTCATTATAAACACAAAGCTATAAGTCCAAGCCTAGTTTACCATCAGAGAGCACCCCGCCCCCCGGGGAGAGACTGGGGAAAGCCATATACAGCCATGACATATCGTATTTACTATCATACGGGAACATAGCGACAGAGGAAAGCACAATTGTGCCTTGGACCGAAAATCATTCTCTTTGGATTGTGAGAGATTTTTTTTTTTTACGTGTGTAATTTTCCTTTTATTTTTCAACGAAAGCGATACCCAGCGCTCTGAATAGCGTTGCATAATAGTTATGTGTGGGTGGTGCACGTCTCTTTGAGGTAGACCACAGTATTCTGTCCACTCGAGTGAGGGTCACTCGCTAGACAGCTGCTATAGCTCAGTAATGCATCGATGAATCCATATGTTTCCGCAGACAAGAACGCTCAAATGCATTTCTCACTCTCCTGAACACACAGACAGTCATGTGGTATATGTGCTCGCTGTATTTTTCAACAACATCTGTATGATTAATGGGCTTCAGAGCTGGGGAACTTGTTCAATGTGACACAAGCTTTTGTCTCAGCGTTTCATCCCCTTCCTCTTCCTGACAGCCACCAGAGTCTCCCTCTCTCTGCAACCGGCTACCGATGGCTGGTGCGCTGGGGCGGGAGGATGTGATGTGAGCTGACAGCTCCGTAATAACCCATGCAAATTAACAGGATGGGGTGTATAAATGCAAATGCTAAATGCACAAAAGAAAAGTGATTATAAAGCATTTCGGTGTCTTTTATCTGGTGCCAGGGAATAAAGGGATCAGACTTAGGTACTGGGTACATACGCTCATTTCAACATGTCTTTTTTCTCTCTTCAGAGGACTTAACTTTGATTGTTCTTTATGCTGCATTCCATCTCCCCCACTGCCACAATCATACCCCGTCCAACTGTGTGACTTCTCAGAGTAAGGGATGAAGCACTTTATGTTTCACTCAGCTGAACTCAGTCGGATGTACAGTATGTTTCTTCCCAACCTGCCCTCTACAGAAAGAGATCATGGTAAAACGCAAACAACATAACATAGGTACGGGAAAAATATGACACAAACAACCAAAACGTTACCTAAGAATAACTTAACAACACTTTGGGACATGAACGTCGGTCTCCAACACCATGTTGAAAGTTCTGTGTTTGTTTCGACTCATCCACCTCCCCACTCAGCATAGGTAGTTTTTATACTACGTCATTCACTAAGTTACCAAGAAAGGCGTTTTTTACTGCACAGAACTGTATGTGTCTTGAATCTACACAAATATGAATTAACACAGACCTCTCCTTGAGGGACAAACTTTGCCTTGGAGCAGAAATCAAACAGCAGTGGGGCAAATGTTGTAATCATTGCCAAGAGCTGGCAGCCTGAAAGTTGTGCTGATTTCTTGGATGCCAGAATCAAATCCTCAAGCCCACGAGTAAAGTTGAGATCATAGTGCTGGCCTCGGGAAGGGTCCAATTAACTTCCATTCCAGACTCCACTGGGATGGCTATGAGGTGAAAGAGTCAATTAAATTGACATTTGAATATTCAGTTGCTTAATTTGCGGTAATGTGGCATGTGTGCTTCCACGCTTCATGTTTGACCTCTTACCTCTTGTGTTTAGGACTAATTTGCATAGAGAGCAGCTGAGTAATATGCAGCCTTCACTCTGAAGTTACCAATATCCTTCCCCGAAAGAAAGGGTTTGTTCGTACGTTGACCACTTAATTGAAAGGTAGTCTAAATGTACATGAATTTGCCTTAATGTGACATTGAAGGAGGGCCATTTAGGCAAGGGAATAACCTCCTACTGTGTATGAAAAAATAAAAGCAAAAGGAAAACAGGACCTCACATGTTTGTGCTTTCAGCTGGTGTAAACAGGTTCAAGCTCCTCTCTGTGTATGAAGGGTTAATAATATTAACGCGTGTTATTTGCCAGCATTTCCTCAATCTCCATCTGTGTTCTCTCTCTGGCTATTATAACAGATCTGCACATCAGAGACACTTTGTTAAATTATCACTATGGCATTCTGGAGGGAAATGTTTTTTTACATGTTCTTTTGGGTCTTTTTCTGTCCGCGCTATTATTTCCAGTTTCAGCTCTAAAGAACCTCTCCACATTCGGACATGAAATTGTTTTGCATATTGATGACACTGTCGCCTCAAGTTCCTCTGTCAAAGCAATCTGAGATACGACCATGAACTCACAATACATGGGGATATGCCTCGCTGTATTCAATGTACTTTCTACAGCGAAGTCAAATCTACTGCCTTTTTAAATGTGAAAATGTATCCAAATAAATTACCATCCTTACAAATGCTGAAGGGGAATTAGTGTTTGAGTGAACCAATGTTCTTTTGTGACTAAACGGCATGCACTCACATATGATAGTTGGTGACTCGAGCACAAGTAGTGCATTAAAGCTAAATAAGCCGTAAACAAAGAAAAAAAAAAGAGCAGAGCTGTCTGAAATTGAAAACCTTGGCTAAATGATTGCGCTAATGTCCCTTTTGTGAATGCCATTTAAATTGACTTCTTCTTTAATTTTGGGACAAAGATTAGCCGCTGCTTAGGTATGCAAGCTTTCACCTCGAGGTACCGAGCCATTCGAAACTGAACCTACAGTGTCATTTATGAGATTACTGGAATACTTTGAAACTTAGTTGTTGCATCCATTTTCAGGACATTGTACAGGAAGACAGGGCTGGAACCTATCCCAGAATGCATTGGATTAGAGACAGTATACAGGCCGTTACACACACATTATCATGCAAATATTATATGTCCAGTGTTTTTATTGTGAGAGGTAAGAACGGAAGGAGCGGATCTGTTTACTCTTTTCTGCCTTTGTCAAGGTTGAAGTAGGAGTAATAAAGATGGCATTTAATTTGGACCACTAAGTCTCTGTGTTGTTGTTGTTTCATAAATATAGGCACAACCAAATATTCTCTGTAACAAATATAAGGCGTTACAGCCTATGGTTCGAAATACACTTTCTTTGCGTGATCAAAGCTTCTTTGGGTGATTGGGTTGTATATGTTCAATGTATTTATATTTTCTTTTGCTAACGTAAGATATTTACACAGCTACATATAACTGCCATATTGAGATTACAAAAATATAGATAATTTGTGGCTGAGACAGAAAAAAAGTCCCAAACAAAGTATATTTTCTCTGGATTTGTCTGTCTGAAAAATGCCACAATATTAAAAAAGGTATCTGGTCTGTGAAAAATGGGTCCAATATATACTTAAGTGTCTATGGAGCAAAGAATTTGATCATATTCTGCGTTCACGTTCATTTCTCCTATGGACTTTATAGACTCAGAACCTGCCACTCGTCTCCTAAAGAGGCGGGGCAGCGAAACCCATGTGACACAGTTACAGGAAACTGATTCTCAGTCGGTGGTCTCCTTTCTTTTTTCGCCGTTACACTCTGTGTGACAGTATTTATGACTAAAACAACAGTTTGAAAAGATATAATGAAGTGCAAATCAATTGCACAAAGTGGAAAATGTCATAAGGTTAGTTATTTTTACAGACGGGGTTCCTCAGCTGTCAGAAACAAAACTATTTGTCAATTAAGTAATCCAGTGATTTTTATAAGATTACACTGATACGTGACTAGTTTAATTTCGTGAAACAACTCCAAATTCATATTGATTTGAGACTCTGGGGCTCACAATAAAAAAAAGGTACAGCTTCATCAAATATTTATCACTGAATTACTGTCAGTAAAAGTAAGCCAGGGATGACCTTGGGGCCTTTTCTTTTCCATCCTCCCCGCATACACACACACCACCTCCATCCTCCATCAATAAACCCCCAGGGAAGTGGACTCGAGGCCAGGGTGCTTAGTACAAGGGGATGTTGGGAGTGTTTCTTGCGAGTCCAGCTGTCTCCAGAGCTCTAAATCCCTTAATTATGAGGCATGGGAAAGCAGTCTCATGGGAGCATTAAACACGCTCCTGTTCTGCACAATTCCATTTGCATTTTTTTTTTTTCTCCTTTCTTATTTTTTTTTTCTAAAAAAGATTGCAGGATGACGGTGCTTGAGGATATAGAACATGAAGAAGTAAAGATAGAGGAAAAGATTATTGAAGTAACTGGCAAAGCAGTCCTACCAGAGACAAAAGGAAGTAAATGCTGTTTTAAAGCAACGGCGTGCAACTGAACTCCTAACATTAGAAAAAGAAGAAATGGCTCATGGGAATGCAAGCCTGCTTTTTTCTTTTTTTCTTTGCAGTGTCCTGCTTTTAAGTTTCTGGATCTGTATTCGTATGATATAATGGAATTAAGCCAGAAGTATATACAACGAGTTTGGCAGAGCTAAGCAATGGTATTTCAGTTTTCTCTTTTTTTTTTAACAAATTCTCAGCAAGTTTCAGGAAGTTTTAGTTTGATAAGTCTTTATTACTAAGCCTTTTGAAAGAATTAAATGGTCCCATTAGGTTGGCAAAACTACTCAACCTAAAGGGGTATTCTTTTTGTTTTAGCATTAAGCCAATGATATACACAGCCCACAAGATTGCAAACAATTCTGAGGAAAAATCTGAATGCCAGGCACACAGAGCAGGGATACGTGTTTTCCTGTTCAGCTGTGCAGTTTTCATTATGTAGAAGAAAGGGAGAGATGCTGCGGAGAGGGTTTGGAATTTTTTATTTCTGTTCTTGAATCATTTGAGTTTTTATAGAAACCTCCAAGAGAATTTCAAATATATTGACATATTTTTTTTTTTTTTTTTTCTAAAAGTTTCTTTGCTTCTGATGACTTTCTCCCAAGAATTCTACAGATTGTTTAGCAAACTTAACAGTCGTGTCTTTTCTTCTTATTCTTTGCACTTGTTTTTGCAGTTTTGCTCTCCCTGTTTTGTAAGAGCTCTATATCCAACCTACATCCACATCAACATACTACGCAGTAACCCTGTCAAGAGGGACATTTTATTATTTATCTATTGTGTTTAAATGATTGCTATTCAGGCCTCAATACGACGCCCCCATTTAACATAGCCGACAGACAGCTTAAAACAAAGAACTGCAGCACAAAAAAAACGAGGGGAAAATTTGCTCAACCTTTAGCAAGTGGGCGAAGGGAGAGCTGCAATTAAATGAGGTATGAAAGGCTTAGGCTCCATCATCCCAGACAACCATCTTAATCCTATACAGGGTTGTTGTGTTTGCAAATAGCGTGCTGTGCACAGCGGGTCTTGTTTTTAATCATGTCAAATATTTCGCCAAGCTTTATTGCTGTCTTTGGCTTTGACTCCCATTAGGTGACCATCCACCCACAGGGCAGAGAGCCCGATCAATATACCTCTCTCCTGAACCAACCTGACCTCGAGGTTGTGTTAGGGATTTTATTCTAACTAAGCAAAGCATCTCCTAATTAGAGTTTTGTGGAACGACTTGTCAGGGGATTATCAATATTTATCAGTCAAGTGAAAACTTGCAAATTGACAATAATTATTTTTAACCTAATAAAATTGGATTCCATGAGATTATCTTTGTCTAAATTAAATGTGCGTGGTTTAGTGTGTTACAACTCCCTGCAGATTGCTGAAAAAGCTCTCCTGATGTCTTTGCGTTTACGGCTGCTAATATTGTTAAAAATGAATCATCATTTTTAACTACATAGTATCTAAGCCCTTGGAGCGCTTTGAAGATCACAATAGTGTTGGCAATATATATTTACTGGACTGCAGCAAGCTCTATTCCATAAAACAGCATCGCACTCCAGAGTATGATGCTGTTTTATGGAAAAGAGCGATCAATATTATAAATATATAAAGTTGGATTGTTTTTTTTTATTTTCTGATTATATGCTCTGCATACTTGAGCAACTTCACTGCGTTTGAGAGCACTTCACCACTTGACGCGGCTTCTGTGTCGGGCACTTGTGAATGATTGGTCACGAGCAGACACCTCTGACAGCTTATCATATGCCAGGTTGAGGCAGGCTTGTCAGTAAGCTAATGGAGTGTTAGAAGGTTAATTTACTACCACATGAATACCATCAATAAGCAATTAAGTGGTGTGGAAACACAGAGGCCCCCCGACCGGCAAAGCAGCTAAATTCCCACAAACCCCCAACTTAAATCAATTAATTTTCTGCCGCATGTCTGTTTAAAACCACTTGATAGATTTAAGTGACACAGCAGCTTAAAAGACACAGCGGCTCCCTGCAGGACCTTTCTTGTAGCCGTACTGTGTTCGCCCCGAAGCATGACTCACGGATTCAGAAATTGTAACCTGATAAGAGGCTCTTCTCTCAACTCACGCAGTCCTCGACGGATTTCCCAAAAGCTCCTCATTGTAAGATAGAGCTTGGGCCAATTGAAGTATTGTTAAAAAACTTTCGGGTGCAGAATCGGAAGGAGTTTTTATTGCTTATTTATAATACTTGTTTTTTTATTTTTTAAAAAAAATGTCTCGCACTTTACTCAGACTATTCAATGCCCTTACTTATCTTAATGCTGCAGAATCGAAAGGCCTCACAAAAGGGAAGGCATGCAGATGTACAAAAAAAACATGAAAAACTCTTCAGCTTGTGAAAAAGCGCCTTTGATACTCAGCAGTCCTCGTCAAAATTCAAGAGGTCCTTGTGCAGCTGGCCGTCATCTGCTGCAGTGTCGTCACTTAAGAAACGTGCTTGTTGATATTTCCCCCCGAAACAGCCACAATATGGCCTGTGGAGTATTCATATTCATACGTAAGCCACCATGCAAGGACTCGGGGTAGGACTGCATGTTGAACAGCTGATTTTCCGGGGGATGTGGGAGATTTCCATTCATTACCTCCGTCTGATCCCGGTGCTCCCCCCTGTAATGCCGTGAAGTCTTGCTCACATGTTTTCCACTTTACATTGCCATGACAGACTTGCTTGAATCCCAAGCGAGATTCAGACGGCGGGTTAGCGATATGATATGTATGAGATTTTCTACCTTATCAGCCTCATCCAACTCACATGAGCCCTGGGGAGTTGTGAGCATATTGTCTCGACCCATTCAGTTACCATTTCAAGTGGAGATTCTCTCAGCAGGGTTCTTGCGTCGGATAGATAAATCCGCTCTGCATATTTGTTTTTTAAGTCTGTTTCATTTTTAACATCTGGGCACAGCAGCATTGCTCTTTCTCTGCTGTCAGTGTTGCCAGTGCTGCCTCCACCTACATGTTCGACCCCTAAGACGTTTTTTATCACGAAATGACTCCTGGATTGCAGCGAGCGAGGGGAAGCAGATGTCTTCTAAGAGTTTAAGAATATCTATCTCATTTTGTAGTCAATCAAATGTTTTTGGGATATCGATTCACAGAGCTTTCTTCCTGTCCTCCACAGCGCCTCCAAACAACATATCGGTGGTGGCAGAGAACACTCCAGCCCCGTTCAGTCGATACCAAGCCCAGAATTTCACTCTCGTCTGCACTGCAAAAGGAGGGAAACCAGCCCCGTCGGTGAGTTGCTGTAGATGAGATGCCTCTGCTGCTTGTCCTCTAGGGACCTGCCTTTACAGCGCACACATCCCTGTTGTTTACAGAGGAAGAGGAACAGCGTTGCATGTTGCTGACAGGTTGTATTTCATTTTCTAGATATCAGCACATAAACCACACAGAGTTCTAATGTTTTTTTTTTACCATTCCAGTAAAAATGCTCTGTAAACAGGATTTCTAAAGTTGCATACCAACAGCACAATCCTTGATCTCAGGGCTTCTCACAGACATCCAGTGTTATTCTTTAAAAGATGAAGCTGGATACAAGCTCCTCACAGACCATGCTGCACATTAACCAACATGAGGTGTAAAGCACAACATTTTGAAGGACATTCCGCGTGTCTTGATAACGCATTTCAGGCTTTCTGCGTGTCACTTAACGCCATGTCGTTACCGTGAAAAGGCTGCAGGCAACAAAACCACTTAGTTAGGTTTTGTAAAAACATCATGGTTGGGATTAAATTAAGTGCATAAACTAAGGAAACGTGAACGTTACATGAGTACAACACTGATGTAGAAATGACACATATTATCAAACCTATTCACGTTTGCAAATTCATTTCTGTCAATGGAGCTGTAACAGCATGTGCCATCTCAGGAATCCATTTCATCAAATATAATTTAGCAAACAGAATTCAGTGAGTTAACATGCAGACACTTTTGACTGAAAAAAAGATGCTCATTTTGTAGGACGCTAAAGTTTACGCACTTTTTACGTGAACTCTGGGTGATTAGTCAGCATCATTTCTCACCCCAACTCTCCACATAGTGACACTCGGTCAGGACCGTTGGCGTCACTTTTCTACTCAATTGGTTTAGTAAAAAACATCATGGTTGGCCGTCAAAAAGGTACATTAACTAAGTAAAACGTGAACAACATAACATAAGTTTGGACAATGTGTAGCTTCACAATAACTCAACAACACCGGGACACAAGTTTTGAGCTTGTGTGACCTACCCACCACAAGTACTCTTTCTCATTTACATAAAAAATTACACCATGTCACTTATTTTGAGCATAGAATATTCACACATACTCATTTACATTGCAGTCAGTACAGACTACATGGCGTGAAATGACACTCAAAAAGCAAGAATGCCGTTGTAATTACGAGCTAAATGACTTACAAATTGTTGTGTCATTCAAACTTTTGGAAAGACCTGGCTGCATAAACACACAGATAGTGTATTCCTGCCGTCACCAGTACTGCTGTTACATTCTTTACGGACTGACCTGTGATTGATTATCAGCGCTAATTCAGTCATGCAATGTAGTCATTAAAATAAGGTATCAGATTCAGGAAACAGACACATTAGTGTTATTGATGGTCACACTTAGGGTAATGAATCTAATCACAGTGACATGATAGTAATGATTGCATACAGAACTGGCACCATACACCCTCATGCACGTACATGCAGAAATACACCAATGCGCACATACAAGCGGATACAAGCAAACACACACTTTAGAGTCGCACTTTTGCTTAACTTTTTGAAGTGCAAAACAAGGTCTTGCAAAAAAAGCACGCGGTATGCTCCTGTGTTTGGTGGCATATGAGCTTACGGACGCTGTTTGAGAGCGGTCGCTCGCTGTTTGTTCCCACCGGGTCATTAATCATCGTCCATGGGTGTATGGTAATGGACTCCAGACCCTGAGCACACCCATCTCCTGCAATTATGAGCCCGGTGAGAGGTGAATACAAGGTGAATATGATTTCCGTCTCTCAGGTACTTCCCGGCTGATGGTGTGATGAGTGAAGTTCTCCCCTGTTGTGATTTCACTGGGAGCCTTAAGCCATTAAAGCTCGGCCCTGCCTGATCCTCTTTTTAACGCTTAATGGAGGAAAAGAGATCTGAAAGGTTTCAGCTGGTCAGTAAGCCCAGGCTGCCACTGTGTCAGTGGCCATGTGACATTGCTGATAACTAGCTTTGTCAATGACTCAGCAAGCAAGTGATCCAAGTCACTGACTTGAGATGAAAAACAAAGAAATGAAAGACTGTGTGGCTGCTCCATTCACCACCATATTTACACATTGCAGAATCTTTTTTATTTTGTATGAGATGTATTGAAAGGTTTTGATATTGGCTCAGAATGCAAAGAAGCTTTGTGCTGCAAAGTCAGTTTATGGTATTCAATCAAGCAGTTGTATCACTGAATTTTAAGTATCAATACAATCTACCTGAGCAATGTGTTTCATAAACCAAACCATAACTCTATCATTTCATAAATCAAAACTAAATGGAGTTTAACAAATATTCTGCAGCAGAATCATAAAAACTCTATTATGTTGAGTCCGCCCTTGACTTTCTTTGAGGAACTTGATTATTTTGCTCAATCCATCTAAAAAAGGCAGCCACATCAAGTGTTCTTTTAATACTGGATCAAATTTGAAAATAAAGTTTAAAGTTTTGGTGCAACAGAATTTAAGGTTTAGAGTTGAAACTAAACAGACATTTAAAGAAAGGTTTCTTATTTTAGGCTAGTTTTATTGTTTGGTGCAACGTGACTAAAGTTGAACTATGATTTAATTGGATTTAAAAATGAATCTTGGTTGATGCAACCGGGCTCAAGTATCATAAAAAGCATATATTTTGCAGGTAGAAGCAAAGCAAAGTAAGGCCGGCTTAGTGGTGTACTGATGACTGCTTTAGTGCAGGAAATGGTGCAATTAGGAAGGTGAAAATTATTTTGTAATGGGACAGGATGATGGAAATAAAAAAAAGAGGCATTCAGGTACTAAAAATATAACTAAATACATGTCAGTATTAGAAGGTGATGTGCTGTATCTTAAATTGAGCATATCACTCTGAGGCCGTTAAGCGTGAATGATTGTTGACACACAGCTTGCAGCGTCAGTAAAAGAGACAGTAATGGACAAAAAGCATGGAATTAATTAAAAATAATGAGCTTTGTGGGTTGCCATTATGTCAGACACATAAGAAACTCATATGGTGAACCTTTATCGTAGTAAATAATTCAGTTCAGCAGCCAGACAAAACCAATTTAAGACAAAATGCATTCACTGGAGCTGCTGGACAGTAATCTTAAGGGGAGCACTGAATCCAATATCATCCTAAAAACAAAAAGAGATGTCTCCAGCATCTTTGGATTGCCTTCTTTTTTTTTCGTTTTCAAAGTGGCCTTTTTTGAGACAATTCTATTTGACTGGAGAAACAGAAACAACACTGCAGGTGTTCTCAGTTATTCCGTTTGAAGTCGGGTGGAGCTAAGTTTGCTAAAGTCACTTCAAACTTCATATGCATTTTTTTTTTTGTTGTTTTTTTAACATCACGGAGCTATAAGTTATTCCACTCTGTCAGATGAAACAAAACTAAAAGGAGAGTGTGATGTTAGTCAAGCACAGTGAACACACCCACACAGTCATGAGAAGAGGTTTAATTAGCAAGTAAGTGAAAACACCTGTGTGAGCACCGTGAGTCTGATGGTCCTGGTGCTCTCACAGCGGGGAAGTCATTTGCTTATATTTAATCATTGTGTGAGTCAGGGAGTCTGGATGGAAACTCATTTCAAGGTCACTAATTTGCAACATTATACTATCTCCCATAGGCAAACAGACAAAGTGTTTACACTGGAACCATGCAAGATATGAAGAGTCTGAATGATCGGAGGGAAATTCAGAAATAAAACACTTGATCACGTACAAATTTGGCAAATTTGATGGGCTGTCAAAGTTGCCTTGTACCATTGGTCTGAATGAAAACCAAGCAAACAAACTGTGACAGGTTTGTTGGATAGATTTTAGAAGTACAGTCTCAACAGGCTTCCCAGGCCTGCAAACTGTTCTCCTCTGTAATCTCCCTGAGATCTCCTGCTGTGGTCCTTTAGTCAAACGCAATAGCAAAAGGAAATATTCATTTGTATGGGTAAAAAAAAAAGAAGAAAGTTGAGTAGAGCTCGCTTTCATATTAGTGTTTGGTATGTTCTCTATGCTTGGTTATCACATGTTTTACTGTTATATGTCATAGCAGGTTAGCTCTGTAGCAAACTGCAGTTAAATGTTGTAATAGTTGTTATTAAATAATCAAAGCTACACTCATAGCTACTGTCAAAGCTTAAAATGGGTTGCAAAAAAGGCAATTAAGACATAAAAACGTTGCAGAGTTATTGTTAATCATTATAACTTATTGCAGTTGACATGATCCCCATTCAGTTTTAAGAATGAGCACAAATATCACATTTAAACTGTGACCATTTGTTCTATTTACACTGTTTTACACGGTCACGCAGCAAAGCAAAACCTCATTATTAGGTTTGTAAGTATTTGCTTGGATGTTGCTGCTTTGTCCCAGTCGTGTGACTGCAACTTCAAACGGCTCCCTTTTGCTTTTTGATGAAACTCATTTAGTCTTTGTCGGTGCTGCTGCCGCGGGGCTTGTTGCAAAAATGAGCTGTTGTCAGCTCTATTTTCAATGTCGTATCATTGCAAGCCGGGTCTCAATAGTGGCTCACAATATACAAAAGAAATGTGGCCTGATTTACTGAGCCAGCTAAATAAGACCAATCTGTAGTATTATAAGTATCTTTGCTTCAAGATATACCAAAGTATGTTTACCCAAATGTTTGAGAGAAAGCAATGAATTAATTCCTTAAGGCACTGAATGTAAAGATTATCCAGCATGTCCCATGTGTACATGGATTATGGATTCAACTAATTATGTACCTCCTTTATTTTCAGCCCTACCGCTTGTAATTCTGTGACATTTTTACCAGTTATTCTTTAGCATTCCTTATCAAAATGAGATTTACCATGGATACTGAGTCAACGTCATGAATCATTTTTAAACCTGCAATAGCTGCAATAGCTTTACTTCCCATTTATAGGGCAGCGAAGACAAGTTGTAAACACATCATTGGCATATCACCTTTTAAGTACATTCACACTCCAAACTGATCAAACACCAACTTGATCAGTGGCCCTACGCCTCAAACCAAAACTCCTCTAGCATCAGCTCTGGACGTGTCAGGAACGCTGTGTTTCAAGCTCCTTACATGCAGTCTTTTTCAAAATAAACTTAAAAATAAAACATAAGTACGTTTAGTTGGCGTTAGACAATAAGTATGAGTTTAATGACAGAAAGAAGGTAAATAAGTCAAGGTCGACTTGGTTTCAACTGGGCCAGGAACAGTGGTTTTGTGGACTTTATGGCTCTTTTTACTGCGTCAGTTGCTCTGACCTTCAAATAATGACGCGGATGGTTTAACATCGTTAGTTTAAAGCCCAGTGAGTCGCATACAGTTGCTAAAGGTTGTCTCAGTGTATCTAATGCAGAGGGGCACTGATAAAGCATCAGTATTTGACGAGTTGAAAATGAGCGAGTTGGTTGCACGCATCCAATAGTTACAAAGCCACATTTAATACATTTTGAACATGTTTGTGTCCACCTGATGAATAATGAACAAATATTCACTCTCGTTTAGCTTGGTTTTTGGTCTCTAACAACTCCTGAACTCCTGGGGGAAATATTAGGCCAGCTATCTTTTAACTGTATCTGTCTGACATTTGTTACTGGGCAGGTAGTGGATGCTTACAGTGGGTTTTAGAGCTAAAAACAGCTTCCTGCTGCGTCCGCTGTAAACGTACCAAGAGTGAACCAAAACACTTTTGTTGTGACCGCACAGGTAAACAATGAGCTCTGATGAGGAGGGCTGTTATTGTGTCAGACTTGGTGACTTTCCAATAGTTGGCAACACTTCCTAGTGTTTTCCAGTTGGATAATTTATTTTCAATTTAGCTTAATGTTGCTGGTTTCTCAAGATAACTTTGTGGATTTGATCATTTTAATACAAGTTTACCCACATTTTATGTTCCCCGGCACAAAGAAGTTGTAATATTTCCTGCTGCAAGAAAACAGCCAAACAGGCTCCTCTCGTTTTAAGCACTGTTTAAAAGAATGGCTGCTTTTAATAGAAGGTGAGGAGAAAAATGGGCTGGAAGGACAAAAGCAGCTGATTATGCTGCAGATCAGCAAGTATCCCTTCAAGTAATTAAAACAAAACAAGCGGTGAAGCTGCACAGTGTTTGTGCTGCAAATGTTATTTTTATCATCGGTTTTTCAGCTAATTTATATTTTTTATTTTTACCTGTCGTTCTTTGATTTTTTATGAATAAATAATGATAAATTAACAGATTTGAAAATAATATTATTATAATGAGCAACATCAAAAAACTCTATAACACTATGACAATAAAACATATAAAAAAGTAACATTAACATACAACAATTTGTGTGTGTGTGTGTGTGTGTGTGTGTGTGTGTGTGTGTGTGTGTGTGTGTGTGTGTGTGTGTGTGTGTGTGTGTGTGTGTGTGTGTGTGTGTGTGTGTTCTTGTTCTTGCAACATAGTGAGGACCCAAAGTGTTAATCAAACACAGTGAGGACATTTTTTAAAAGCTAGCACATTGTCCCCGGTCTTCAATTCTCTGAGGGTTCAGACTTGGTTTTAAGGTCCAGGTTAGAATTAAGATAAGGTTTGAATTAGGGAAAAAATTGGGTTATACATTTTGTTGTGAAGGCTGAGATTAAGGTAAGGGGAGGTCTTCCCGACTATAGAAGTACAGGGATGTGTATGTGTGTGTGTGTGTGTGTGGGCATGGGGAGGGATCAAAAGAGAAAAAAAAAAACCTCAAATGTTTTAAAAATCAATGAACATAAGCTTTGTTTTGCTTAATTTTCTTTGGCTTCCACAAAACAATCTGAATTTTCGATTTGTAGAAAGACACATATTGATGAAACTTTCTCATAAATCCTGGATTATGGTGACATTTTATACATTTATTTATTTTATGCTTCAGTGGCGACTCTAACCCCCTAGGATGCTGTTCATCACTCTGCACTGGGATTTATTACTGCTGATAATTATAATACACATCATGTTCTGCTGAGGTTGGCTGGCCCTTTTCTCTCAGCCAAATTAGTTTTTTTTATTTACAGCTCATCACAGATCATTCAAATACACAACTATGTTGACAGCATGAAGTGATGAGAGTGGTGTGAAAATGGTTTGCAAACATTGCCTTGTTTCATGTATGTATCAAAACAAAAGGCTTGTATATTGGCAGTCCTAGGGTTCATCCCAAGTCTCTTAAATTGCCTCCTCGATTCCCTCACTTGCGTCGTTTCCTTGCGTCTTAGTCCCGCCCACCAGGGATGCATGGAGAGACGCAAGGAAACCAGGCGAGGAGAGAGGAAACGAGGAAATGTGTTTTAAGAGACATGAGACGTCCTTTCCTCTGTAGCGTCACGTGAAGCCACGTCTGTTTCTGATGACGACGGATCAGCTGATCTCAGCTGGATCAGCTGATCTCAGCTGGATCAGCTGTCAGTCGGCTCTAACAGCTGGAGAGACTTTTAATTTTGTGTCTGCACACATAATCACTGTACTAATATTAATAACGAAACAAAGTAATAATCACTGTACCAATATTAATAATGACACAAAGTTATCATCACTGCCAAGTATGTATTTATGCCTGTTACTGTTTAACAAACTGTTAGTATTTATACTGTTCTGTGTAGAGTAGAAATGTATTTATCTCTGCAGCCTGTTACCTGTTTAACAAACTGCATTGAGTATTTATACTGTGTTCTGTGTATTTATACTGTGTTCTCAGTATTTATACTGTGGTCTTAGTATTTATACTGTGTTCTGTGTATTTATACTGTGTTCTGTGTCCTGCTCATAAGTGCAGCGCACCGATTTCAACCGGCGGGATGCGTTTGTCTTATTAATTAATTATTAACGTCTGTATGTTTTGAAATTCGGATTGTGATGTCAATATTAAATAATCCAGAATATGATTATGTTTTCTCCTAAACACTGGAATGAATTTATTCGGCTCAATGTTTCGGGGTAAATTGGAATTACATAACTCATCCAACCTGACACTCAGGAATTATCAGCCGCATATGAATGAATGGAAATGAAGATAAATTATGTAAAAGTGTTTCTACTGACAAACAGACCAACTCTCCAACTCTTTATCTCTCTTTCTAACTTTAATACATTCAATCTGATCGATCTGTGATCTCTCATCGCTCTGGTATTAAACTCCAGTGATGATGAGTTATATCAGATCAGTATGATCGGCTGCAGCGTCCAATCAGATAACTGATGAACGATGAACACTTCCTGGAAGGAAGCTCTCGTGAATCCTCGCTCATGGCTCCTCGGTTATCCCTCCTCGCTCCTCGCTCCTCGCTGCTGAAATAAGAGACGGCCGTCAATATGGCGGCACCGAACGACTTCCGGTTCAAGCGAGGAGCGAGGAAACGACAAATAAGAGACTTGGGATGTACCCCTAGATCTTCCAGCTTCCCTTTTGGAATGGCAATTCAGACTGTTGCCACCTGCTGGTATGGCGTGCTTCTTCCTCTCACGCAGGCTTGAGGTTAAGTGCTAGTTGGCCGTTGACGGTAGTCTTTGAGGTTTGTTAAAGCGCAACTTTTTTGGCCCGACTTTTTGGGCGACTTAAAGCAACTTCAGCTGTGATAAACACTGGGTTGTATTTATTTATGAGCCCCTTACTAATTAGCTTTTTTTTTACCCCCCTGTTGCTTCATTGTTTTCTTTTAATGTGGGCCTCTATCAAACACGTTCAAATGACTAGATTATGTTGCAGGTGCTTGCGGTTTTTACTGAGCTTGGAAAATCCAGTTTATCTCTTTGTGCACTTGAAACATGGAATAACATGCAGAACAATCTAAGGCTTAACTAACTTAAAAAGGGCAATTAAAATTTTTAATTACACCCTATTTCTCTTCCAGTTGTTCGTGTTTGAGCCGATTTATTTTCCTTAAAAATGAATTACTTTATTCTCGTATTTGTGTTCTTGCTGTGCTCAGGATCTTTTGTTTGTTTTTACTCTGCTATATTGTAATAAGGGTCTATCTGAATGTTTTAGTTCAGATAAAGGTTGAATGACATTTCTGACACCTCATTATGGCTTATGATTGAAAGTGTTTAAGTTTCACCAACACTGCTACTGCGGCATGTCACAGTAATATTAAATGCAGTTTTAGAAGGCTTCTACTTTACCTTCTTCTGGCTCATTCAGTGCTTTTTATTGGTTGTTCAAATTGAGACACCCAACATGCCAAATTCCCCTAGTGCAGCTTTGAGACAGCTGAATATAATGGCTTGCATGTGGTAAAAGTGTCTGCTATTATGTTTCAAGTTCTGTCGCCATCTGATGTCACTGAAGCGAGCTGGTGACAAATCGATAATAGCTTCCCAGTGCCACTCATTAGAACATCCTCAGAGCACAAGCAAGCACTGATTGAAAAGAAGAAAGATAATGACAGTTAATAACAAGAAGGAAAGCTGATTAAGTCATGGCCAGGATCCTTCTCTCTCGTTTTTCCCTTCCCCGTTCTCCTGCTTCTGCACTCTCATTGAATCATTCTGTCAACGCGCAAATAACCGCCTAGTCCTTTTGACACCGCCGTGATTAATTGCAGCAACATAAAGGTGTATATGGACCAATGCATGATTGTTACATTTTCAATAGGGTTCGGTTTTGAGATGTTGATGAGATGGGGGCGGCTTGGCAGTGTGCAGAGTGCAGGTGCTTTCATCACTGCCTATTCACAGGAAAAAACGCAAAACCCTTCTCATGCCATCCCAGCTTAATTTCACCACTGCTGTGGCATTGTGAATGGGCTCCCGCTTAGAATTACATTTTTCTTTTTCTTTTTGCTAATTCATTCCAGAGTGAAGTAAGTGGTTTGTGTCTGGTTTCATTGTCTTCCCATATTGGACTATGTATTTTGGGATATAAAACAGAGGCATGATTGATAATCACTTTATTCCATGCAGTGAGACTGTTTTTACGAGAACAATACAACAGCAATGCCAAAAACACTCAAAAATCCACTTTTGCATGGGAGCAGGCACTTCTTTCCAAGTCCTACAGCAGCAAAATGTATACCCTAAGAAGAAAATCTGTTTATTGAAGCTTATTTAGCTATTTTGGACTTTCTACTGTACATTTTACGATACCTGAAAAGACGTTTTAAGAAATTTCAAGATACAATTGAATTCCAAACCATGTTAAATGATAAGAAAAGTTGTGTTCAATAACATCTTTACTTTATTGTTCGAAGATGTTTTCAACACACAATGGATGCAGCATGAACACATAAAAGCTAACTCTCCACAAACAGTACCCAACAAAGGTGCACATTTGTGAAATGCTACCATTTATTGGACATGTGTATCACAGTGAGAGACATACTCTGTGTTATTTTTGGCAGCTTTATAATCACTTTTCAAAATTAATCAGTGTTTGCTCGCCCGTTTGAATGGCCTGAAAGAAGTGATGCGTTCTCTGTTATCTCTGCCTGTCAAACATGGAAATGTGGGAAATTAGATTTTTGCAAATTAGTAGGTAGCTTCAAGGAACACAGACCAAGTTTACCGTGATGGCAGATGTCTCTTTAATTGTGCTTGGATTTGAAGATGAATTGTGGATTTTTTCACGGTAATATTAACAAAGATAGAGGGCCAATTGCATTTAATCCGGCCAAGGAAGAGGGACCTTTGTCACACTTCTCTCTCTTCTATCTCATCTGGCTGCTGTAAGCTCTTTCGTACATTTAGAAACACTTAAAAGTCATTTCAAAACACTTTTTGCAAGATGTCCAATCTTGGCCTTGCATTGCTGCATTCATTTTTTTGTTTCCCCTTCATTGAATGCCATCTGACAAGTTGGTATTTTTTACCAACTGAACCTGATATATACAATAGCAGTAAAAGTGTTCACATTTAACTGATTCATAACAATAGTCATTGCTAGAGCTCAGAGTTCCAGATTGTAGGATTTAAGGGCAATCATTTACAGAAATGAAATACAATATTATTAACCAACCATAAAATAAGATTTGTTGTGCTTTCGTAAGCTTAGAATGAGCTGTTTGTGTCTACATACGGAGCAGGTCTTCTTCACGGAGTCTGCTATGTTGCACCGCAATGTTTCTACTGCAGCCCAGAGTAGACCGCCCAATCACTGGCTCTAGAGAGCAAGACACAAAATCACTCTTGCCTCATCACGCTTCGGCGTCAGCCACAGTTTTTTTTCCTGCGAGCTTGGCGCGCAGTAAAAGTTTCAGTTGGTTGAAATCGGCAACCTCGCCACTATATGACGCCACATCCTACACAGCACATTCTGCTGATTGGCATTTAAATGAACAGGATTCACTTGTATCTACAGTAGGCCTACAAACAGCGCAAAAATATGCAATGTATCAAGGGAAAAGGTCAAAAAAAAAAATTGTAATGACACATGTTTATCACTGAAAAAAATGACAAAGTGTTGGAGTGGTCATGAATCATAATTAATGCAGACTTGAAGACACTTAACAGCATATTCACTGAAAAACATAAAAAAATGCTCCATCTGTATTACTAAATGTGATCTTCTTCCTTGTAATATAAGGTGAAATGACAAAGGAGCAGAACTGCAAGATACTGACACAAAAATAGCACTTCTCTCCCTGCAGCATGACATTTTTGCTGCAGGTAACACCTCAACAAAGGTACCTCTTCGGAGCATGCTACACTCGGCTCTATGCACTATAATAAGTAGATGTACCACTTTCCTTTTATTCGTATAAATTAACTTCTCTGTCAATGTTTACAGAAACAAATCAGTTATCTGGGCTTACATAATTAATTCCCTATTATACCAATCCACAGCCAACCAGGTGTTATTGTGAACCCACACCATTTTGTCCAACAAAAGAAACAGAACAGGTGCATGGATCGTTCTAATCCACGCTGCTCTCCCTCCACCTGCTGTGATAATTAATGAGCTGTTTTAATACACAGTGAAAAGGCTTCTTCTCTTTGCGAGTTGTCGAGTAGCTGTAGGAGTTAGCAGCACACACAATGGGGCCATTGTGGATCTGAGGTTGATGTTTCCACTTCCCATTGCGCTATTGGATTTCAAGCCCTGGCTCTACAGAGCACCGTAGGTAAACGTAGATAAAGGGTGATGGGTATTGAACGCTCCCACAGGGTAAACATTCAACAGAGGAAAATGTGATAATCAGTGAAAGCTTATTGGTAAAATTAGCTTTACACGCTATGCTTGGCTACAATCGATACACTTGCATTAATTCAAACATTTAGGAGACTGTTTGCCACCAAAGGTTGACAGGTAGATGCCGAAGATGTAGAAAATATATGTCATATATTTATAATATTCATATATCAAGTCATGTGCTTCTTCGTTGAAAAGACATAAGGTGTGTGCTTAAATGTGTTATCTTACCAATGAGTAGGTTTCTAGAGAAGTATAAGCGTATAAGAATAGTTGCACCAGACATATATGTGGAGAGGAGAGTAATAACTTGTCTTTGCTCGTGTGTGTGCAGACAACCTTAGTAACGCTTAACCTTTTAAGGAGATTTTTATTGTTTTGTCCTGATAACAAGATATTGTATGTGCGCTCTGATTAAAAACTATGGTTGTACTTGTAGCTGTGGTCATTAGTCATCTTTTAGCAATAGATTGCACTGAAGTGATATTTCTGATTTCCTCCAACAAGGACCATTTATTATCAGAATTCAGATGGAAAAAGGAAAACATCCACTTCAAGTACTCCAATGTTGTTTTTCCACTTATGAAATATCTAATTAAAATTAATGAACGTCTATTGAAATGATTAAAGGACTAGCGTGCTTCAGCCCCAACAGTTACAGTCCAAAATTAACTGAATAACTTAGGGGGGGAAAAAAACTTAAAGTTTAGAAGAAAAGCTTGTTTGAACCCTACCTTTGTACTGAAAGTGTGGTGCAGGTAGGTGGGGCCATAGAGCAACGCATGGCTCACTGACAGGAGCAGCAGGTTGTTGCAGGACGAGTAGTTTGATTTATTTTTTGGTTTGTTTTGGTTTTTAATCCATGTAACTGACGACAAGCAGTACTGCAGAATGCCTTTGAGCAAGGTCACCTAGCCCGTTGTGGATGTGTACCAGCCTGCTCTGATGGCAGGCATTACAACGTTTTTTAGAGTTGGCTATAAATACTACCATACAACCCAGCAGCACAACACAGCTTGTAATATAATGATGTGGCATCTGTCTTTGCGAACATAACCTCAGCAACGAGTGGGGGCGCACAGACAGTCCCAATTCATCAGTATTTTCAAAAATAGTTGCTATAATAAAGGTTAAATTGAATTAAACTTAAAGGACCAACACATTGTCAACCAGGCTGTGCTCATTTAAAATAAAACTCTTAATTAGTGCAATTTAAAATACTCTGTAAGTGTCATTAAGTACAGCATACTGTTGATCAAGAACTTGACAAGGAAATATATATATAAACTGCCACTCTAAAGGCATTTTTTTATATAGAAAGGGCCATATATAGTAAAGCTTGTATTCCAGTCCAAGGATTACAGATTCTATCCCTATTTTTAATGTGAGAATATAATTTGGAGTTATTCCTCAGGAGCTTTGTCTTATCCTAACTTGTTTACCATCATTATTGCTGTTTGCCCACTCGAGGCATCGGCCCTAGAGGTGGCACCATATCAAAGCATGCTTCAACCATCTCTTCAAAAAAACTTCAAACAATGCTGTGAAATGCAGTGTGCACAATAATGACTCTTTTGATCTTTTGGCAAATTGAAATCAAATGACCAAAAGTCCCTGGAAAAAAAGGCTACAGATTAATTGTCTTTCTTCAGCAACAACAAAAAATCTGTTTGCAGAGCAGCAACATGTCGGGCAGTGACTATACAACCGTATTTCAATGCAAATATCTGGAGATTATGTGCTGAAATGGGAGCATGAATTCGCTGTCAGGAATTTAGGCGCCCAGAGATGTTAATGACATGGTGAGGAAACAGCACAGAGACATGCTGCTACAGGCCTAACAACAGATGAGCCAATTCTAAAATCAATTTTTTAAGGCTGCACTTATCAGCACTTTTAAATCAGAATGGAAATAATGTGCAATGTGAAAGATGTCACTCCTTGAGACAAAACTCAAGGAGAATATCAACCCACTGTGCAGATTACGGTGCATGATTTGTGTATTTCAGCTGGTTTTTATGCATCCACTTCAGCTACAGCCGTGGTCGGAGGCATTATGTATTGGGTTGTCTGACCCTCGGTCTTGTACATTTGGGTCAAAAGTCACTGTGACCTCACAAAACTTTTTTTTTTTTTTGCTGATTATAACATTTTACACAAACTTCTAAAAGGATAGAAAGATGATTAATAACATTTTACACAAACTAATCTGCCAAATTGGTTGGATAGAAAGATGAAGTAATGACATTTTGGACAAACATGGATGTAATTCTTTTGAGCACCACATGATGCAACTAGCTGGGCAACATAGTGGAACATTTAGTTTCTGAATTGCCAGATTATTTTCCTTAGGAGTTGATAGAGACTAAATCCGAGCTAAAAGAAGCGTGAATATTGGTCTTGTGTTCACCAGGTGGCCAGAAACCAGATTTCAAATCAATGCTGATGGTTCTCTTTGTTTGCTGGATGAGCAAAGAGGAAACTGTTTGCCCACACTTTTCTTTCTGCTGGAGGTCAATGGTCTTTCCAGATATTGTTCCTTCTTGTTTCTGCTCTCTGTCCACCTCTCACTCTAATTCAATACTCCTTGCTCTGTCTTAGGTGTACTTCAAGCGTGATGGCGAGCTGATAGAGGTGATCTCCTACACTCAATCCTCCAGTGAGCAGGGTGGCGGCTCAGCTGGCGTGAGAGGAGCCCGGCCGCTCATCAGCAGGGACCTCGATGACACCAAACTGCAGCGGTCCCTCTCCCTTCTGGACCCCGAAGGCCGGGTGCCCCGTACGTACACGGAGAGCCCCCAGCGGGTCCACACCCAAGGCCAGCAGTCCTACGAGCCCAGCCCTGCTACAGAGGTCATCCCAGAGACGGTGGTGAGCCGGGAGTTCCCCCGCTGGGTGCACAGCACGGACCCTCTCTACTACTTCAGCCACACTAACATCCCCCAGAGTGACGGCTCCGTGGTGGTGCAGGCCCGACTCACCTGGACCCTCAACCCTCAGCTGGATAATGATGCCCTGTTCAGCTGCGAAGTCAAACACCCAGCCCTGTCCATGCCCATGCAGACAGAGGTCACCTTAGGTGGGTAGGATGCAGACTAGCAAACTTGTTCTTGCATGCTATTCTAATTACCCCACCAACTTTTTTCTCATCAGTCCTCTATTCCTCCAACCTAAACCCATACACCATTTTCTCATTTCTTCACCCTTTTTTAATCTCCTACTGTCTCCTTGGATCCCCTTGCCGCATTTGGAAACCGACAGGGCCCCCTTACGTGTCCCTTACAAATGTTCTCAGAACAACACTGATTTTCATTTGACGCCGCTTAATTGTGTTACAGCTGAGCAGATTGCGAGTTTAGCTGCGAATGCAAAACTCCAAGTGACTGACAGGGCAATTCATCGAGCTGTCTGTTGCTAGATTGAGTTAACTCAGTGCCATTATTGAAAAAGTCAGCCTGAATTAGAGAAGTCAATGAGAATTTCGACACACTGACCAGTGTTTTATCATTGGAAAGACACACTCAGAGTTGCTGTCCTTCTTCAGTGAGCACCTCCCTTAAGCTCTTCCGCACATTTATTTTTTGTTTTTTGCCTCTTAGTTTCATCACTATATTTCATGAGGAGAAACACTACAGCAGAGGGATTATTTTTTTAGTTCATCTGGAAACTATCAAAGCAGAAGACACAGCAATGCAGGCACTGAATTCTGAAAAACTAGAGTACTTTAAGGGAAAAAGTTAGCATTAGGTTTTGATGGTGTGTGATCCAAGAGTAACACACACACTCGTTTTTTTTTTTTTTTTGTAATCTAAATACAAAGATGGCTTCCAGCGCATCCAATTAACACTTCAAAGGCAATATGTTGGCATGGTCCTCCTGGAGACAAGCCACACAATCCTGACATGATGATAAACAGAGACATTATCTTCCATGAGATGATAGCGCTGGTTGAAGGCAGAAAGAGAATCTGAATGAGGAGACTGTTGCTGGCACATATTTGCTTGCCGCACTGTGTGTCGCTGTCACTGCTTTATCTCACATCACCACCTTTCATCTAATTAAAAGAATCCCTCTTGCTATGCTGGTGAGGAGCTGTGGTCACTCTGAGCCAGATGTATAGGAACTGCCATTATCATCTCAAAGTGGAAAGTCTTTAAAAATGACAAGGAGGGGTTTAAAATCTAAACGGGGCTTCTCACGTCCGTTCTTGCCTTAACTCTGGTCCATTGTTATAGTTTAACTTGTCAGAAATGGTCAAAAACCCAATCAGTGCATTTGATTGATATAAGTCAATACTACACAGTAATACCCTCTCAACTTGTTTATTCCAAGAATCATCTTGATTCCATTTTTTGCCCATATTCCGAAGAAGACAATCCTATTGAGCTGTTTACATGGCTAATGAAAACAAATTTTCCATTAATATTCCGGTTCACATGCAGCTGTGCATTCTCCAATTAACGTAACCGATGGCAGACTGCTCGACCGCACAGTCTCCATCGTTCATTCCTTCAACCACCTTCTCCAAAGGCCAGTGATGCCATATTTGCTCATATCCAGTCTTTGATCATTTTTAAAAAGTAAGTGAACTTCTCCTTCTGACCAGAAATGGGAGCCGTCCTTTTTGGGCATGCATCTCTGCAAAGTTTTTGCTAGTAGGTGTCTGTACAACTACTGTAAAACACACAGTGCTGGCTTTAAACAGACAAGAGACATGTGTTGCAAACTGTGGTAAAAACCTGTATTGAGTATATTCCGAATACTCCGAATGCTAATAAAAACCCGAAAAATATCAGCATATCCCAAATGTCTTAATCGGAAAACATGACCTAAATCAAATTTGGAATACTGTCATATTCTGAATAGTGGATTATAAGTCTTCCTGTAACAGTTGTTACTGTGAACTTGGATGATGGCAGATACTCTTGTTGCAGCAGGTTAAACTATCCACTAGTCTAGCTTTATTTTCATGATGCACTCACATATTGCTGCTTGAAAAAGAAAAGTTTCTTATTTTGGGTTAATATCCAGTTCTTCTTTTTTTGTGTGCCAAGAAGTTTTTCTGCCAGAATCCATATACATATCTGGGTAAATAGGGTGAATCTACAGGGTCTCAATTAGTGAGGAAGGGACACTCCTTTCTGTTGTACCTTTTGAATCAGTTTTCAGTTCAGACTGACATGAGAAGTTCACTTTTTAAGATAGAAATCTGGTTCAGAAAAGCTCAAAGAACTAGGCTGGCATTATTCTATGTGTTTCTTATAGTCAACAAACCCCGTGAAAAGATCAAAACCCTGCTCTGTCAATGACACTTAGCCTCAAAACCTTTGGTTCCTGCTGAGTCATAAATATTTAAAACTGTTCACACAAGTTATTCTTCAGAAAGGTTGGGTATTTTTGAGAAGATAAATATTGCATTTTGTTGTAGTATTTTCAGATATATGATGAAAAATACAAATTTGTAGCACTAGTGGGAATTTTGTGACCCGAAAATGTGTTTTTACTAGTTTTACACACCACTTATTAGCATGATACATTTTTTAATTGGTTTTGAGCTTTTCATAACATATGGACGTATGGATCTTAAGTCAAATATAAAATATTGCCTGCCTTATCGTCATCTCAGCTCAGCAGAGGATCCATTCTCAAAAAAGAAAAAAAAATGCAATTGGTATCACTTTTTCCCAGCGGGGATATCTCATACCAGAAAAGTGTCTTTTAAAATGTAATAACTGTCGCTGTCGTATCCCAAGTAGATTGAAATATAGTACATCGCATGCAAGATGGAGACAGACGCATCAGTTGAAGGTATAATGGCATGAGCTGTCTGCTCCAGACAAGAAATTGCAGGAAATATTCTTACAGCTCTTTGCCTCTTTCACATGTTGATGATAAAACGGATGACACACCCTGAGGGGCATGGGCCCTGTGAAACTCTTGCTAAATGTCAAAGACGCTAATATTTTGACAAGCCCGTTGTCTCTGCTGTGTTTGAAGGCATTAATTTATCATTACCTTTTTTGTTCTTTTACAGAGATGGAAGTAACACGTGCAGCAAAGAGAACAAAAAATGTACGTTTGTTGATTCTAATTGGAGCACACTTGAAATTCAGAGCATTCGCAGACCTGCTTTGGGCTTGATCCATCTTGGAGTGAAACAGTATATAAAAAAGCAATAGGGTTGTAATTCAGGTCGGAGGTTATGCACAATCGAATTTTGATTTGGCTCATATCTTAGACAAAATGGCACACATGTTTTTAGAGTTCTTGAGCATAGTTGAACTCTAATTGAATGTGACTGTGTAAAACAACTCGCCAAATGATTCCATCACTGACATGCCTTATTCGTTTCTATGATCAAGCCATAACTGGATAATTGCACTCAGTGTCTATCTAACCGTGTACAGTATACGCACAGTCTCTTGGATCTCTCAGGTGTGTTTGGTCAGGAAATGAGAAGGAGGTATTTGCAGCGCCCATAAGTAATAAATCTTTCAGAGATTTAATATTGCCACATGAGACAGAGCGACAGTGTGAAAATCGACCAATGTTGTATTGCACTTCATGAATATCCATGAATGGCTCCGTGCTCACCATACAAATAGACCTGAAGATGGCGCCGGGCCTTTGGGGTTAAAAAAATAGAAATGCTACACCTCTATGAAATCATGAGACTGGATTGTATTCATGAACACAGTGCATCTTAATAATTAAAAGCACTCCTCCGCTTTGGATATAGATGAGCAAAGGTGTTTATTATTCAACATCATTAGACAAGTAGTGGAATTTTATTTTCTCTCATTTCATGCACTGTACAGCAGCGAGAAGGGATCCAGGCTTCCACACATCTCCCAGTCACTGCTTTGCCAGACCGTGATAATGGAAGAGCAGATGCTCAGTTTCAGGAAGGCGTCTGTGATCTCTGTGTGTGTGTGTGTGTGTGTGTGTTATGTGTATGTTTATTTGTATGCAAATGTATGTGTGTGTGCTGCATGTGAATATTTATTATCTGTTCTTAGAATGTTGTTTATGTCCGTGTTCAACCGCAGCTCGGTTGCACATCCATCAGCCTCATCTCCCTGCTTTGGGTCACCTCGTCTATCTGTGAAAGACATTACACAGTGCCGGACTTGCCACAATAGAGCGATCCAGCAGTCAGTCAAGCCTTTTAAATTCAGCTGCATGCCTCTCCAGCTTCTCTTTTTCTACGGAACCAGTCACCCAGCTAATGTGAGGGGTTCCCTTCAACTGTTTCAGTCTGTTGTGCAGCTGGGCAGACCTGTTGATGTCTCGGCTTGGCATCAAAGAACACCTGACGCATTGGTGCACAGTTGTTTTACTCGAGGTAACGTTTATTCTCTGACCCGTCCTAAAGTGATAACGGTTCCTGGGTGTTTATGTGACGGTCTCGCGGGGCCGTGGCTCACTTCCCGTGCGAGGCCCTGGCCCTCAGAGAGCAGGCTGTGTTGTGTCCATCACGCTGCCCTAATCAAAGGTGGTGACGTAGGATGCCAACTGTCACTGTTGGAGCAAATCCCAGAAATCAGCCATCATCTTCCCGCGGCCATATGCCTTGCGAGCTCTGTGTGACGCCATGACACCAGTATTTAAAAATACCCTTCCGTTAGTGTGTGGGTGGTGGAAAGATAGTGCTTCACACCATCGTGCCAAAACTAGCCTGTGAAATGCCATCCATCATCAGCATGAGATGGAACATTTAGCCATGTCAAACTGCTCACGTGACGTCGACGGTTGGGTTGCCGGTATACATAAATACGTGGATGTTTTTCCTTTAAATCTTAAAAAAACCTGCTTCTGATTCCATTGGTTTCTTCTCAGACTGGACTGCCATGCACTGATCTTGTGGACAAATGGACCAGTTTATGCAGAATAACAAGAAATCTTTCCAAAAATTAAATATTTGTTCCTTCTATTTTCATTTTTCTATTTAATGCAATTCAAATGCGTTTGTTTCGGCTTAATGAAGGGGTTTGTGATAAACATTGCATTGGCAATGCCACATGCTCAATCCTATTTACAGATATGACAGTGCACCTCCTAATCCATTAGTCTGAAGCAGGCTTGTAGTCAATGGCTGCCTAAAGGCCGTGCTTCATTAGCCACAGTGGACACTCTGTTGCCAGATTAATAGCCAAATACTGAGGCCATTTGTCTGTTTATTTATTTACTTATCCTTTAGTTTAACTCATCGAAGAAAAGAAGCACGAAGTGTGATTTATATCGAGTTCAAATCAAATTAATTAAAGACGTCATGCGGAGGACTCGTACAGGGGTTATTGATAGCTTAGCTTGAGTCTCATTGTATGTGCTGCTCATTTCTTCTGTCTAACACACTGAACTGCACAGCGTGTGCAGCCGTTAGCTTTAGCGGGATTGTTAATCATCCCAAATCGTGCAGAACCTGCTTATATGGGCAGTTATCCGTGCAGTTTAGCTGTAATGAAATAACGTACCTTTTTTGTAACACCATGCAAATCACTCATTTTATCTCGTCACTACATACACGGGACAATCAGCGGCCCCTCACAGCCTCAGAATATTAGAATATGCCTGCTCCCTCTCATGCTTGCGCCCCATTGTTTTAGATGGTCCAAATGTGAACCATCTGGGGCTACTGTCCACATCAAGACAAGGGAATTAGCTCCCCGAGTGTCCCTTATCTCACTGCCTCCACACTCCACCCGGTGCACTCCCATTCTCCTCTAGTAATGAGTATCTACCCAATTTAGTTCTTTTTCTCTCCAAGGGGGAATAAATCCAGCACAGTCCTTTGGATGAAAGGACCCGCAGGTCCCTCGCCTCCCGCCCCGTGACCTTAATTGACAGGAAATTGTATTTGTCTTCCTCCCTCTGTGACAAAACAGGTGTCCGGCAGGAATTGCTCTCCATGCTCAGTACGATGACCTTCTTCTCTGTCTCTTTTTTCTCTTTTCAGCTGCTCCTAAGGGTCCTAAACTCTTCATGTCCCCTACCAGAGCAAAGGTAGGGGACACGGTGCGCATCACTGTGCAAGGATTCCAGGTAGGATCGCCTGGGGTAAGTGCATGGGGCTTTAAGAAAATGAATGTTGTAACGTGTGTTTATGTGCAGTTAAGCCTGTTATATATATACCTTCTGTCTTTTAAAAAAATGAAAAAACAATTTCTTCAAGAAATCTACAGGCTGTAGAATACTAAATTTGCTTTGCTGTTTTGTATTTGTGTTCAGTAAAGTCTTAGATAATGAAAACCTTAGCTAAAATGAATAGCTAAAACAGATTAATTTGTTTATGAACGACTGAAGTCTATCAGATGTCCGTGTCTTATCAGCCTTAGCCAGCAGGCAGCCATGCTGTGCTAGTCAGTGTAATTTATTGCTGCTTTCAGATGTCTTGCTCCATAATCCCAAAGAAAGAGCTCAAGGTTCCAGAAAGAGATTGTTTTGTGTCACTGTCATCCCCTGCCAAAAAAGACCATGTCCCCAGTGTGAAAGGCCTGTAGACGCTTCTGATCTCATTGACAGGAATGACACATTGAAGCCAGGCAGCTGGAGTCAGGTGAAGAGGATAGGGCTTATCCTGATATACGACTTTCTAATGGTCCAAAGCACAAATCGCATTTGTTACTTCTTGATCACTGCTTCAGGAATCTCTAGGAATTGAAAGTCAGATTTGTTGTTTGATTTTTATTTCACTCTTCTGAGACATTTCCATGCGAAATAAATGTCATGTATTGTTTTTGCTTTAGTGCACCAAGCTATTGAATGTGTTTGTGTCTGTGCAATGACCTTTGGATTCTTTTAAAGTTTTTTCTTTGAACAGTGTTAAGATTGGTTATTATGAACAGGCTTGACTGTGGCATGCAGCCAATCGGGCCCTTCGGCAGCACAGGCATCAGCGCATGCAGTCTGATCATAAAGCAAATTTCCCTTATCCTTCACTGGAACTATCAGCTTCAGGCTTTCAAAAGTAGATAAGATTGTGTGTCAAGACTGATAATTTTGCCACCCGCCTTTCTGATGAAATAAGATGCCAGTCCCTTCTGGTTTATTGTTTTAGAAATATATTATGGATAAATGTCCTACAGCATGGTTTTTACTTTAACTTCCTTCCTCATATTGTGTTAGGTGTGAGATTAAATAGGACATTGATGCTTACAGCGGCACAGTGCACTGACCTTTTTTATTTGGACTCAATGCTCTTGAATTTGTGTGACAGAAAGGTTTCACTTAAACCCTTTTAGGGTTTGTTTTAGTTTTTTTCTTAATGTGACCTTTTCCTAAGAGCCTGACTCAATCTATTAACTAATTTAACCTCTGTCATGGTTCAAGCACAGGCCTTGGAGAACTGTTTTATTAGCATTTCTTTTGAAAGGTTAGACAATACACAACTACTTCAGTAGGTCTGTACATGCTGTCAAGGGCACTTTTACGCCAAGCATGATAACAGCGGTTTAACTGAACTCTGAAGTGTTTGTTTTGTTTGGGCACGTGAGATGATATCATTTGAACTTGGGTGCATGCTAACAAAATGCACTGACACTTTTTGCTTCAGGGGAGGATTCCAAAATGGGCACTTTATGAGTCAATGGAGAGGGATGTTGACATCTGATAGTAAGCTGATGTGCTTGTGGTGTAAACACGACAAAGTAAGGGCAAACTACAGTGTTAAATGATTTGAACAGAGTTTAGATAAAGTTGCACAAGCTGGATTTATTGGGTTTACTTTGATTCACTGTATAGTTAGTTATAGAACTTGAAGGATTTTACACCTACTTTCTTAACTGAGTTTGTCAAAACATATGAGGTCATATTATTTTCTCAAAACATCGTCCTTTTTCTCTTGCCATATGTCAAGTACTTTTGATGTCCCAGTGCAGTGCAATTTCCTTTGATGTAAGGAGTGCTGGAAACCTTTCTCTGCACTGAATGCCTGCTCTGCTGACATTTATTCGTGTGACTTTTATTTCAAGAGTGTATGAAATGAATGGAAGAGAAGACAAATTGTGTGTGTCTGTATACTGTGTTTGTGTGTGTATGTGTACTTGTATACCTATCCAACAGTGGACCTTGTGTCGTTACACATTCAACAACAGTGGACCAGGGAGCAAATAGGGGGCATTTTGGAGGTCCACTATACGCCATGCTTTTGGTCCTTTTAAAATCATGGCTAAACCCGTCTGCTGAATTTCTGAAATTCTTTGTTTGAGAGGGGACTTGCAGGTGTACGGGTTCATAATCATGAATGCCCCTGCAGACCAGAGGCAGGCTTTCAGACTTAAGTGGGCATATTAAACTGGTTGAAGGAACCATTCTTAAACCTGATTATTGGAATAGCTTGTTAGAAAGTAATTTACTAGTTTAAGCTTCACACTGTATTAATATGAAGATCTACTCAAAGGACTGGGGAATAAAAGATATTTTCAAATCTTAATGAAAAAGATGAAAGAAAAAGCTCAGGTTAAAGTTACAAATAAAATGGTCAGTAGTAAGGTTGTTTTCTTTTCAATCAAATGTTTTGACCAGCACTGTTTGAAAAAAATCATCTTTAATAGTTTTTATTAAATTAATACTATTTTGGCACTTACTGGTATAGATTGCAAATCAGCTGATACATTTTTTAATGTCATTAAAATTATTATTTGTGCCCATTCATACCCCTCCTCAGTCTGTGTTCACCACAGACAGTACCATTACAGGCTATTGAGGTCCCCTCTATGAAATGTAGACAAGGGACAGAATTACAAGTCTATTCTTGGAATTTTTTAATATAAATATTTTGCACTTATAATATGAAGCACTAGCTAAATCATTTTTTGGTTTTGTTTTTGTAATCATAAAATAAGCCAAAATAGTGTTTGACGCTTGTCAGTATAGGATGATAGTCCACTGTTGGAGAGTGTGTGTGAGTGTATATGTGTTTGTGTTAGTGTGTGTGTGTGTGTGTGTGTGTGTGTGTGTGTGTGTGTGTGTGTGTGTGTGTGTGTGTGTGTGTGTGTGTGTGTGTGTGTGTGTGTGTGTGTGTGTGTGTGTGTGTCAGGGATGAATTATGGTGTGAAAAGGAAGAAAAAGAAACAAAACCCTTTACCTTTAGAGGTGTAATCTTACAAGAGTTTCACCCACTTCCTGTGTCCTCTTATTATCAGTGAAACCCACTGATGTGAATGAAATACTGCTTTATGTAATTCTCTAGAGGGCTCAAAAATATGAGGAGAAAAAAATAACTGTTGTAAAGTGAAGTGTTGATTATTAATGCATGTTGTTAACCTGCCATTGCATTAGGGGGAAATTGGAATTTGTATAATTCATGTATCCTTTGCTCTTAATCTCTTGGCTGACACTCACAGACTTTCTCTCCACCACCCTTCCCTCTCTTTCCCTCTATCTCTTCTCTCCTCCCTTTTTCTCTCTCCATCCCATGTGGGTGCTGGGTGTTGATAGAATGAGGTGTTCCCTGAGCCGCTCTTCACCTGGACACGAGTGGGGGGCCGCCTGCTTGATGGCAGCACCGAGCGAGAGGGGAAGGAGCTCATACTGGAGAGAGTACCAGCCGAGCTCAACGGCTCCATGTATCGCTGCACGGCCCAGAATCCTCTGGGCTCCACGGATACGCACACTCGCCTCATAGTCTTTGGTACGTTCGCTCAATTCAGCAACACGCGCTGGCCCCGTTCTGGAGTGGCTACTACACTAGCAGTTAAACTGAAATCACATTTAAGTTTGATTAATTATTTAGAAGGCAATGAATATGAAACATTTTTTTTTGGTGACTGCACAACTTGGGTCCATAAGTATTATCTGGAACACTTTTAATACAATTACACAGTTAAATGTCACAGAAAATTACATAATTCTACAAAAATCTTTTTAATGTATCTACAGTATCTTTGAAAAGTACTTCAGAGATTTATGTGACCACTTTAACGTATGAATCATTAATGCAGCTAAGTGTGTGATTAATAAGAGATTGTATTCCTAATTGGCTCAACAACACATTCATTTTAAGGCTGCACTTAGTGAGGATAACTATTCTCTGGCAAGGGATTTAATCACTACTCCATCGATGGCAAGTCTTGTATTACTTTCACTTAAACACCAAAAGCTAACAGTGGCATCAAAGGCCCGTGATGAAATCAAAGGACCTTTGTTGTTGACAGTGTTAGAGAAGCACTTTGTTCAATGGCCAAACCGAGATAACGTGTTCTTTGGAAACTGGAAGTAGTTCCTCCATTAGTGATGATGTAGGAGCTGGATTGCTTACACGCTCTAATAGATAGATGTGTCTTGCTCCTCTGGATCTATTTTCACTTGTTTTACTATAATTTAATGGATATTTTAGACATTAATAGTGATGGCAATTTGATTTGTTTGTGTCACGTTTTGAAAAGTCGCAGAGTCACTTTTCCATAAAATTCCCATTGTCAATAACACATGAATTCAGTCTGCTTGAAAGACTTCATATTTATGGAAAAGTTGAATCACACGGTGTTAAATATTTAGATATTACTTGTATAAATACGGCTTCAGATTTCTTTATTCCATCTGAAACATTATATTGAAAAGCAATTCTCTTGCAGTCACAATGACAATTAATTAGGCTTCAACTACAAAATAAGTTATAAAAATCCATCATTGATGCAGCTCGTAGAAAAAACTGACATGAATTCCTTCTTGATGTCATTATTTTCCACATTATCACTCATGCATACCAGATGCAAAATATCAGGCAAGCATTGCAGCTCTATCCAGAAGGGCTCTGTCATATTGGAATAGAGCCATTACCAAACATTTACGTAACAGAGACATGTGTTTGAAGGCCCAGAATCCATTGCTATATAAAGATGGAGACAGCGATGTTACACATTCCATAGCTGGAAAGTGCTTTTAACTCTTGTACTATATAGACGCTAAGTAACAGGAGAACACGTCATTTGTTCAAAAGAAAGAAAAGTGAAGTGCCATATTAACGTAAATCAGGTTCGAAACCATTTTCGTACTCCATCGTGTCTGAAACAAGAGCATTGTATCCATCTTTCTTTTTTTTTCTCCTGTGAACAAGTTTTAAAGTATGTCACAAATGTACAAATTACTGGGCGGGCCTAATAAGAACCCACTTTAAGGGGAAAGTGCCACTTTAGGGAGGCGTTACCTTGGGAGGCGTTTTGCTAGGAAGAACACTAATGTCTATTTAACACCCTGATGCACCCTCAGGTGTCATCGGCTACGTGCCTAGTATGGCCCATCTGTCTGCCTGCTCCTTGTAGATTGCTTCCACTCACGCTTCGGGGAAGTAAATGGTGATTAAGTGACCTTGGCACCGTCCCCTGTGGCCTTGAGATGAGACTCTTCTATCTCTGCCGCGGGGGCGAAGAGAAAGTATTTGGGGGCTCCGCTGACTTGGCAAAGTCTTCAATATACATCATCAGAAATAATAGAGTATAATGACGGCTTGGTAAAGAGACTCCGCTGACGACTAGCACCACTCACGTCTTGATGTACGTCTTTAGCCACCCTCGGTGATAATACCCTCTGAGATTACAGCGAAGTGAGTCAGCCCCGAGGAGCCGGGCAGTGACACACACACACACACACACACACACTCACACAGGCAGACAACCAAACTGCACACACATGCAGAAAACAGGCAGATATGTATGCTTATGCAAACTTGCAGGGGCAAGCAAACACGAGACTGCACACACTAATTTCCCTGTGCCTCTCAGAGGAGCTGCAATGTTAATGTGATTGCAGTGAGAGCAGAAGAGTCTCACACTGTGCTGTATATGTAGCGTCCGCCTGCTCGTATGTGAAGTCAAAAAATAGCTCACTGAGTGGAATTTCGGCGTGCTACTAATACTCTGCAAACCCTCCCGCTTCATCCTTTGCAATTACTTTATCCCTCCGAGAACTTTGAAAACACACTGTCAGAGTGTATTGTGCAGGGGTAGACGTCGGCGCTGTTTATTAAAGGTGGAGTCAATTTCTCCAAACCTCTTTCCCAAAATGTCTGGCCACAGCTGTAGTTGCCTGGTTTCACTGCTACTAAATGTGTCCTGGTTGTTCTGGTGCAGTGCTCTGTGCTCCCAGTTCCATTAACAGGCCCAGTGCTTCTCACTGGGGATTGTTCCATTTAACGCGTGCTCCAGGAACTTTGGAAGTCAGCTTCATAAGAAAGGCGCCATCTCTGTCAGCGACTTACTCTATGTCTTTCTCCTTCTAGGATGTTCTTTATCCTCTCATTAAATCCCACCCTTCACTCACTGAGCCACTCAGTCTCTCAGTAATGACTACATCTTTTGGTCATCTCACAGTTAATCTTTTTCTCTCTCTTTCCAACAGAAAATCCAAGCATGATGAAAAACACACAGAATCAGAACAGTAAGTATTCCAAGACTTGAGCCTCCTGATTTCCCGCTGTATCGCTTGATTGTCATATTTCCAGAGACGCTATTTGTTATGCGAGAACAAAATGTGACACTGCAGTCTGTTGGCTCAGAAAGAAAATGTTTGCGGCAATGTGGTGGTGATCAGAAAAGCAAATTCTTTTGGGGAAACTGTGGTTTCAACATTCAAAGTATTGACAGGTGGATGTTGATTCTCATTCTACCCTGAACGCCTTTTTTCCCCCAGATAGACTGCGACAGAGTGATTCAGTCAGGATTAATCTTGGGCGATGTTCAGCAGCAGCGAGCGACAAGCCTCTCCCAATGACTAACCGAGCCTGTCACTTTTGGTTGAGTGTGAGATTATTGGTGTTTCATATGTGCAGTAGTGGCTCATTTGCGGCTTCTGAGATTATCATATGTAAAGATGAGGGATTGTCAGGAGAAGCCGCAGGGCTGTGACAACAACCTTTCCATCTTTCCCTTTTTTCTGCCACCCCCTCTCTCTTTCTACATCAGTCTCTCTGCCTGTCTCTCATCTCCTCCACTCTGACTTTTGATACTCACTTTCTGTCTCCCAATGCCAACCCTCTCTTCCCTTTTCATCCATTTCTGGTTTACTCTTTCCCTTTTTTTCCACCACCCTTATTTACCACTCCGTCACTTCTTCTGTCTCTTTGCCTTTGATCAAATTTATAATTCCTACTTTACCTCTTCAGCCTTACAATCTCTGATTTAGATGCAGGCACACAGGCTTTATGGTCAGTGCAGATTATGCTGTAGTGTAAAAAAAGGCCCAATTCTGGCTAAATTGACACATTTTGAAGTAACCAAGTCTGAAATTACTTTTTTTTTGACTCTACAGAAATAGCAATAAGAGTTAAGATGGTGTGAGAAAAACTGAATGAACCATAAGAGGATACCCTTTAAAAGTATATGAGTTTATATAAGCAAGACTTAGAGCTTTATTTCCACCAAGCTAGATAGATGGCTATAAAATACTAGCATGTCTAGGTCAGTCCACATGTGTATGCATTCATTAATTATTAATGAAAAAAATCCTCAAAATACATCAGTGATGTGCACTAAATGTAGACTGTTACTTATGTGCCATGCAGCATGAAGCAATTAAACACCCGTATTGTAATAGTTTTTGAGCTGTTGTTGATGAACTGGAAAATGAATTTGAATGGTATAATTTCATAGTGCATAATCCCTAGTGCATGTGTGTGACGCCCATGTTTGTCCCAGCATACAGTGTGAACAGCTTCCCAAGCAGATGGCACCCGAGCTGTCTTTAAGCCGAACCGCCCCAGTCACAGGAGATATGAACAGTCTCGTAGTCTGACATTGGCTTCACTCTTTTTATCGCTTTTCCTGCTTCCTACTCCAAAAAACATCTTATCGTGTGTCTCCTGTCCTCCCCCACACTCAAATTCTCTGTCCCTCTTCCTTCTGCTTCATGTTTTCCTCCTCTCTCTCTCTCTCTCTCTTCCCCCCACCTTGCCTGCTAGTCGTATCGCTGGGATGCAAATCTGAATATGCAAATGCTATGGTAAGCGAGGGAGCAGGTGTGTCACAGCAAGGACAGAATCAGGTCAGCATGGACGCGCAGACATGCCTTGCATGCAAGTCAAATTGGTGTACAACATGGCCCCAAGAGGTCACCCCACACGTGCCTGATCGCATAATGGCTGAATAGCCAACCTCTCAGCTGGTGCTAGTGGGAAGGACCACGCCCGTCAGTTAGTCGGGGCCGCAGCGGACGAGAAAACTACACTTCCCACGAGGGGTTATATTCATTCATCTTTGTCAGAATTCCAGTCTCCCAGACAACTCACAAAAATGTGAAATGTTTTCTGCCGCAGAGTAATGTACCTGTCAGCCTAGGCTGGCGGAAGTTTCAAAAGTTTGGGGTTGTCACATTTTTGCGGGCACAGTGCATCATCTCGTCTGAGACACGGACGTGCAATCATCAGAGAAAATGATTAAAAGCAACAAAGTCTCAACTGATGGACTTTGCATACATTGACTCAAAAATAACAGGACAATACAAGCACGGAGCGGATATCAAGTGTGATCTACATCTGTCATTTTGAATGGTGCCAAATCCTCTTTTAGAACAGAGGTCAGATCAGAGACAGGAACCAGACTGGAAGGAGTGCAAACAGATGGGTCGTAGTCACGGCTAACTTTTAACATGCTGAAAGAAAGCTGTTATGTTTTTCAGGTCCAGCGACTGAGGTAGAGACATCCTTTGTTTAAAAAAAGAGCACGTTGCCTCTGAAATCAGTCCCACTTCAAATTCAGGTTGGCAGAAATGCATTGAGGTCTGAGCCAAAAAATCGAAGGCAAACAGATGGCAGGGCGACTTGCATCTATAATTGTAAACTGGAAGGGGACCTCAGATGATGATTTTATGGTTGGATGAGTCCATCACAGAAGGAGATGAAGTAGTTATTGAGAAGATCCAGTTGTTGTGGGTCTTGTTTTGTTTGACTTGAGTGGAATATGCTGTGTATGATTTGTCAGATTATATATAGACTTCTGTGGAGATTTAATTTCCTTATGGATTCATAATGAAACCTTGATTTAAGCAATCCTGACAACATATGATCCAATTTGTTCATTCAGCCTGGTCTTCAAGGGCGTCTGCAGGGGGTCTTCAGGGGCGTCACATACCAACGCTTGGGTAGTGTCCCTTTGGCGTCTAGAGACGACCTTTAGCACCTCTATGTGACGTAGGGGGCTTTAAACTAACTCCAATGTTAACCCGGCCGCGCCCTTGTTAGATTCTCAGAGAAACCTATAAGAACAGGAACGCCGCTAAGGCTGGGAGGGGGAGGGAGGGAGGGAGGGCTGGTGGATTGGTTACAAACATAAACAGGACTTTAACTCAGGGGACCGGCGTTCGTGTCCTGCGTGAGACTAAAAGTTGAGTGATTAGGTTATGTCGCATGACTTTATGTTACTAAGGGTTATTGTTTTTTAATACCCTAACCAATGAGTTTTCTTGCCTTAACCTAACCTGAACCACATGTTACAACAAAACTTCTGCTTCAAGATCCTACGCAAAAAGAAGCTGGGGGCTTCTGGCTTAGCAGCAAAATATGAAGAGTAGGGATGAGATCATGTTTATCAGCGTTTCTCATGGAACAATATTTTACTTACGAGACTGAACTAGATAAGATAAGATAAGATAATCCTTTATTAGTCCCGCAGCGGGGAAATTTGCAGGTCTAACTGCTACCAGATCCTGATTGGACGCTTCTGAGTCAGGCTTACATTATGACTTGTGTCACAAGTGTGCCCAATCTTGGCACAATCTGAATTTACTGTTGGTTATATCAGCAAAGCCACATCCACAGTCAGTCACAACTTTCCTCCCACAGCAGCTCCAGTTTCACAGTCCTCTATGTAAGTTGTCCATGAGGGAGCTTCAGAAAACAATAGCCGCATAAAGCTGCTGTCTCTTTTCTCCTCTATAATGTAGTATCCCTGCTGTGGGTCTTAGAACAACAAGTCCAAAGCATAAAAAAAACGGTCCATTTTTTTATCTGACTATTCTTCTAATATTGGGAAAGAAAAGGCATCTTTGTGTCTGTCTAAACTGCACCAAAGGACACGTGGGGATATATTTAGGTTTAGCTGTAGCCCTATAGACATCAACATTCTCCAGGATCCATATTCTTCATATATATTTACAATAAATCTTTGTTTTTGTGATACTAATTGTCCATCATTTTAACATGTTTGTCTATTTGTACACACATTATCTATTGATGTCTGTCTTTCAGTCCAGGGATCTCTGTAGCTGCTCCTTTCCGAAGGACATTTTTTTTTGGGGGGGTTTCATTTTCTGAATCAAGAGTCCAAGGGTAGAGGGTGTTGCATGCTGGACAGTTTTTCAAGTCCCTTGAGGCAATATGTGATATTGTGATATTGGGCATTGACGTCACCGTTTATTATTATTGTGCACTTCAACCAATCCCATAGAGAAAAAATTTCAAGTCACCATATATCTCATCTACAAAGCAAGTCGGAACTTCAAGTGACAGCCACAAACTGAGATCTGTCACAGTGAAGGCTACTGTAGATTAGTAGTATAAGGGGCACTCCAGGTTGTCTTTTATGTGAGACACTTTGAGTTATTTGATTGTTGCATAGAGTACTTGAGTGACGTTAGAAATAACTTTCAAAATAACTAAAGAATTATTTTTGGCCATGTTAACAACTAGTTTTACCAGCATATTCAGGAGTAAGCATAGACCATTTACAAGAGGTGGAAGCATTGGTCTTGACGTCACTAATTGGTTTGTGGACTAGGGTTTTGTAAGAGTTCGACATTTTGGCTGCCGTTATCTTGGTTGTGAACAAAAGTAGCCATATTTGGACTGCAGAGGATTGACATTGTGGTAGCGACGCCATTAACGGCTCTGATAGCACCCTGTCAATCAAAAGATAGACACGCCCTAAAGGATACCCTGCTTTATCGTCTAAATGGGACCATAATATAAAAAAATGAACATTTTGCTGTATTGAAAAAGACTTAAAAACTAGCTATTGAGACCATAAACTCATGTTTACAACGTTTACTAAGGTAATAAAATAATTGGAAAGCAGGGTCAATTTTCATAAACTTCAATGAAATCAGACTTATTTTTGCAACCAGAGGAGTCGCTCCCTTCTGGTCAGTAGAGAGGATGCAAGTTTTAGGCACTTCTGCATTAGCCTCACTTTTCAGAAGCAGAGGTTACAACCAGGAAAGAAGCAAATGTTTTGTGGTTTACCTTAAAACAACCAATGAAAAACACCAGGTTACTTCTAAAGTCACACACAATACTAAATCAATAAGTCTGTGTTAATACATTATTCCCAAATTTTTATGACTCGTAGGAACCCTGTTCAAACGCAATATTTGGACATATGATTTGCGGATTGATCAATAGCAGACTGGGGAAGTGTGTCTCCGTCTTATTGACTGTTTTCTTTGTTTTTTTAGATGGAGCTTCACGCGTGGACATGCTTGGACTAACTTGGATGGCACTTGTCCTCACAGTGACAGTGGAACTGACGTGAAACCTCTCATCCTAGACACTCTCACGCTGACACATACACACACATACTTGTCCTTCTTACACAACATCCACATATGTACTCAGAAACACACAAACACACACACACACACACACACACACACACACACACACACACACACACACACACACACACACACACACACACACACACACACACATTTTCCACAAACCCTGCAAGCCTTCTCCAGTCATCAACAGGCTCTCCATGCGTCAGTCGATCAGGAAACAGTGCCATCTCAGGATGCTGCTCCACTGTTTTTTCTTTTTTTCTTTTTGTAATAAAATAATAACCAAGATAATGATATCAAAAGAACTACGTGATGAACATGAAAATAACCACCCCCTATATAGCCCTGCCCAGTTACACCCTTTTTTGTTTCTTGTCCCACGTCTGCCTGTTGATCAATAAAACCTGATGAGTTGAAATGGAAAAAGAAAAAAAAAGCATTTGGATTTTATTTTGATGAGTCAAAATGTCATTGGTGTTGACTGAAATGTTGAAAGTTGAACTGGCTGGATATGCGCCACCATATCAACCACACCCATCTCTTACATGTCCTGGGATGCACCTGATTAGCACCAAGCTAATAAACCACAAGGGAACAAACACAGATGCTCCAAGAGAACATTCTTTTTTTTTTTATTGATATACAAGTATTCCTTTTTTTTCTGATGGCGCGGAATGTACGAGAGGATTTAAATGCATTAAGAAACTAGAAAAAAAAATCTCCTTTTTTGAGTGTATTTTGTGTACATCAGTGTAAATATTGAAAATAATTAAAGAGGTTATATGGGTGATGGTGAGGGATGGTTGCTGATATAGTTGGAGTTTACACTTCTCCACCTTTGTTTGTACTTCATTCAACACTGTTCTCAGAGATCATTCTTGGCTGAAAGGACAGAAACATTGAAAGCCTTTCTGTTTCTCATTTGGGCTTTTTATATCTATATGGCAGGTCTCCAAGGACAGAGAAAAAAAAAAAAAAATCCAACATATGTCTGCTGTTTTGGGGTTGTGGTGCATGTGACGTTTGAAAATTATTTCTCCTTTTGGTGTGTTGCAATTGACAGCACTGCAACTCATTGTCACTGGCCTGTAATCCAGTTATTCACTTGTGACATACTATCTTAAGTGACCTACATTGTGTACAATGCGTAACTCTTACCCAGACATCTACAGTACTAGTAGGATCATTTTAGCCGCCATTCCAGGGAGGTGCTCACTCGAGGCAGCGTGTGTAAACAGGGTTGTTGCATTTGTTTCATTTCACCTGTATTAAAAATGGAGAGATGATAAAACTTACCAGCCTTGACTTTACTTATACCACTTTACTTATATGTTGGACATGTGCAGTAGTACATGTGCATCCTCCAGTCATCTTTGATTACTTGTTCCGGGTAATATACAGTATCTACTATCGCTCACTCCTGCATATCTAGATTATTGCAGGGATTGTTTACAATCTCATTTGATGATTATCTCACCATGTGACGGAAATTTGAAGGGCAGTCTGCCTAACGACAGAAACTGTCGCTAGGCAGACACAATTACAGGCAAGCTCTAAAAATGACTTTGTTGCAGATATTACTTATTGTACTGGCCCAACATGACTTTTGAAGGAGATTCTGGCATTGCTGTTAACTCATTCCAGTTTTTACTCTCTCACACAGCGGGTTTAATGTGGAATAATCCTGCATTTTTTGGACCTCACAAGAGTTGAATTCTAAGCTTTTCTAAGGACACAACGTGTATTAAGGGATTAATCTTTAAAACCAGGTGGGAGGTAAGAGGGGAGATTTCTGAAGCTTAGTCGAACAGAAAGGGTAGACCTTTCCGTTTGGAATATCGCCTCACCTTGCCAAAGTACAATCCATATTCCTGCATTCTGGAGATGAGAGCTGCATAGCACAAAGAGTCAGTCATATGCGCTTTGAATTATTATTTTCCAGTGAGGGAAGCAAAAGGCGTGAATCTGTGTCCTACCTACAGTTTGGCACTGTAACTCAGCTGTCATTTTAATTACGAAGAGAGACTTCTGTGCTTTTTTTTTTTTCACTTGTTTTGCATTCAAGACAGAAAAATAGCTCCATCGACATTTCTGAATGCATTAGAGAGAGTGCAGTTTGTATTTATGTAATCATCATGCCAACAGAAAAAGGTCTTCATAATTATGTGTGTGTGTAAGTTCATATATGTTTATTACAAATATCCTCTAGAGTTAATAGTACGTATGAACACTTAGTGTAACTTAAAATTCATAAAATTAGTTCAAAGCTGTTCTGGACCAGAAAGATCCAACAGGCAATAAACATGACCCTTTTAAATATATGCTCTTGCATATTCTTTGACTTCATATTCAAGCCGTGAATGTGAAGCATTTAATTATTCCCCTCAGTAGTAATGGTCCTTAATTATAGGGATATCAATATGAAAACAGGATCAAGCTTTTGTGTGCAAACATGTAGAAATTGTTCAATGCTGTTGAGGTTTATTTCTGAAAAAGGTTGGATGAACCTGATGGATAAAGTTTGAGCCACCTCAGTTTCATTAGATTGTTTTTATTTCCATATCAAATTGATAACTCAAGAAATGGGATCGTCACAAAATATTAAGCTTTCTTTGTTACTACATCCCTCCTCTGCTTACGATACATCACAAACTCTATTATTCAATGGGTAAAAAAAAAAAGAAAAAAACCCTGTACAAAAATAAGTTTCTGTTCTTGTGCAGTTACATGTTTCACATGTATCATCGATGGTACAAGCAAGAAAGGGTCAAAGTGCCACACAGCAATGCACATGACTGACTGTCATGTTTATTTCATTTTCACAGCACTGTTCGGAGTAATTTGCCTAAGCTGGGAGCAATGGGGAGTATAAGAAGCAGCCTCTTTGGCCCCATTTGTGAATTATTCAGCGCTCAACCATGCCTGCAGAATCCGGTTTCCTTTATGTGGTCTGCAGACTTGGCTATCGGATATCCAAACACGGCCCATGTCAGCTAGGACACCTGACACACCCTCTGTATGCCTCTTCACGTGATGCCCCTTTAAAATGCTCCACAGAGTGCTGTTAAAATAAACACTATTCTGCTGTTGACCGCAGACTCGCTCAAGTGTGTTATCAGCAACCCAATGACAGGCTGACAGAGGCGACTGAGAGACATGGCTCCCATGTGACAGAGACGTATGTTTGTATCTCAGTATAGCATGTGGAAATGAATGACACTGTCAGGTTCCTCTGTAGACACTCTGTCCATCTGGGTCAGACGGTCATCTGTGTTATTTACAGTCCTATGTGTTTATAATACCAAGTGACTGCCATTTTGTTGTTCGACAGCGAACCTCAGCTAATGTTTGGAGAGATTCATTCTAGCATCTGCGCTGGCACAGAAAAGGACCTTTGATCTGTGGCATGGCTGTGCAAACAGATGTATCCTGGTTATTAAGTATTTGATAAATGTCACCTATCATAACTCCCCACCCCTTATTCAAACCACGGTTTCGTCCCGCAGATCATATCTGTGTTGCGGACAGTGATCTATCATAAAGGTTAAGCAGACATTTTTAGATATTGACATAATAAAGTATGACCTGAGCCACTCCTGTTTGCTTAAACACAGAGCAATAGATGGACTGACAACAACCTAGCTGATACAGAAAGCCAGAGTTCTTAGATGGCGTTTGGATAGTTATGGGAAAAGCTTGTGCAAACTGCATAACCAAATATTGATCCAGTTATTTACATATCCTGTGTATCGTTACTGAATCGGCATCTGACTTGCTACAGGTGGTGCATGACCAGCGCCCCGCCTCTGCAGAGCCAGGGATGCAAATAGTACCTTGGCAGGTATCATTTTACACTTGATCCTTTGGGCAAAGAGACACAGTCATCAGATCACAGCAGCTCCTTTACAAAGAAAACCAGTCGGCATGCTCCCGTAAACTGAGACGCATTGACGACACCATTCAATAGGATCAGTCAACCAATCGTCACCACCATCAGCGCTGCAGCTATGCCCATTGCGGAGCTTTTGGGAGTCCAACTCGACATGCAGCTGCTGTTGAAGCTGAGTCTGTCTGTGGCCGCGGTGCTGCTGGTATCATGGGCGTACAAGTACTACAGCGCCAGGGAAGCGCAGAAAGTTCAGCCCTGCGTCAAAGACAACAAAAAGCCAGAAAATGCGACCTGCCAAAACTGCAAGACGACACTAGGATGTCAGAGCTCACCAGAACATGACACCGATGATGGGGGCAAGGGACCCGGACCCTCGGACACAGACTCAGCCACTGATGACCTGACATCTGACAACACCGAGGAAACCTCAGCGGAAGCTAATCCATACCAAGCTGAAGAGAACGAGGATGCATTTAGTATGTCATATAGAACCCAGGATACCAGCATGAAAGGAGAGAAACTCACTTGTCAGGAGCAGGCGGAGGTTGCCACCAGTAATATTTCATTTGGATCTGCTTTGAACTTTCTTCATCCAACTGAGAGTGGGATGGCCAGTGCAACGGGGCGCCGCTCCCCTTGCTTTTTTCAGAAGCTGGAGGGCAGTGTGGGTGTGGGCAGGGAGTTAAGGCAGGACTTGGAGCGCCAGGGGGCCTACTCCAGCTTCCTCTCCAAGGCAGAGATCAAAGTGGAGGATGCTAACGTTGTGCTGGAGGGAACGGGAGACCAGATTGTGCGAGGAAAGATATATGATTACTATGTTGAGTCTTCCTCTCACTCTGTTACAGACTCAAACACTGTTCTGGGTCAGTATGAGAGGAACTCTGAGTCAGAGTCTGTGGAGCTCGGAAGTCGTGGCAGCAGCCTCAAAGAATCCCCATCCTCTCTGAGCCCCATCATCATGCGTGATCTGGTTTTACCACAAAGCACCGTTGAGGATCCCTCCTTACTGGGAAGCCTCAAACCGAGGCCCCCCGCAAGGCCTGTACTCCTACGCAAGGAGAGCTATCTGTCTGCAGCAGAGGAGTCTGAGCTTTCCATGGCCTCTCTACATGCAAGAGTTTCAACTCCAATGACTCACTCTGTGGCCCCAACCAGCAATGAGTCCATCTCTCCTCACCCTATGATCCGTCATTCTACAGACAGCAAAGGCTTAAATGTGAGAGAGGGGGCAGATGTAGAGACTATAGCAGCTTTTCTACACCCTCCAGCAGAAACTCTCGACGGCACAGATTTGGAAAGCTTAAAGAGTAAACTCGATCTGGGTAACTGTTTGGAGACGCTGTGTCTGGCCAAGAAACATGGCCAGACCTCTGTGCAGCAAGCAGCTCTGGGAGTCATGTCAGACAACTACCTCCAGGTGCTCAGGGACCCCAACCTTTATGGGCGGCTAATGGCTGGTGAGCGGGAGCAAATCCAGAAGCAGAGGATGAGAGGGAGAAGGTTTGTCATGGCAGCCGACATGGACCCCCAAGACTGGACGAGGAACACAGGAGGGCCGACAGCAGAGACACAGCAAAGGAGGACGTCCAGTGCGGTGTACTGTTATGACGACTACAAAGACGCCTGGCACACACTCTGCCTGATCCCTCAGGAGGTCATCTCAAAAGCCTGTGCCATGTGCACAATGGATAACTACTTGTTCGTGGCAGTGGGCTGCCAAGGCACAGAGAGAGAAATGACACCCTCAAAGCGAGTGTTTTGCTACAATCCTTTGACATCAATTTGGAAGGAGATCTGTCCTATGAATGAAGCCAGGCCACGCTGCAAACTGGCAGCGCTGGAGGGCTACATCTACGCCATCGGAGGGGAGTGCCTCTCATCAGTGGAGCGCTACGACCCGCGATTGGACAGATGGACTTTCGTGGCTCCGCTGCCCAATGATACATTTGCTGTGGCGCATCACGTCACAGTGTGCAGAGGAGAGCTTTTCGTCTCTGGGGGAACTCTCAGATATATGCTGCTGCGCTACAGCCCCAAAACCAACAGCTGGAAGCCAAGTCTGTTGGTAGGCAGCAAAGACAGAACTGCAGATATGATAGCTGTCGGGAGATTTCTGTATCGGTTTGATGTTAACGCACTGCTGGGTGTCAGCGTGTACCGCTACCATACGGTGGCTAGGATGTGGTACGAGTGCAGCTCCAAAAGGCTTCAGCACTGCCCCGCCTTCCAGTGCGTCATGCTGGACGGCACTATCTATTGTGTCAGCCGCCAGTTCACCATGAGGTTCGTGGCTGATGAGATCTCCCCAGGTTTCAAAGATGAGAATATGAGTGTCCTCTCTGCAGCGAAGGGCATACTTTTCCCTTTTGTCCTTTCACTCCCTGATAAGAAGCCTCGACAGACCAGTGTGTGAGGAGGATTCAGTTTTCCATTAATGATAAGATTAGGTGGTGATGGAGTATCACAACAAGAGTGTGCTTTAGGTCAAGTTTCTTGTTGACTTTGGCCCCAAATGTAACTGCAAAATTGAAATCACTATGTTGTCTCTTTTTTTAGGTGTTATTAGAGTCACCTTTTTCCACAAAGCCACAAAGTTTCTATTACCTAAACTACTTCATTTCTTGTATTGGGTGATGCACAAAGAAATATGTGTTCCTTATGTCTCGGTCCCTGGCAGTAGATACACAGTATTAGACTCCTAATGGTAGCCAAACTACTGTTTGCTAAGATTTACGGATGAGCTGCCATGTAAATTGTTTGCTTCTTTGATTTGCCACTCCCTCCTGCCATTAAGCTAGTTTTATATCATCCCAGATGCTTAACCTCTTTAGATAATTCATAAATAAGTCCCGGAGTAAATGAGCTCATTCAACTCTAACACATTACAGAGATTGAGCAATATAGTGATAATCTATCACTGTGCTCCACTGTGTAGGGCACAGATATAACTTACAAAGTGGCCTGGATACACTGCAATTATCTACAGTTGCTCTTTAAATATGACAGGATGTAAATTGCTTTGTCATATAATATAAATAGGCGGGCTTCGAAAAGCATTTGTCACTACTTTTGAAACTCTTCCAAGACTGAGACTTGCTGTTGTTTTTGGTGATTTTAGTCACTCTCCTTTAGAGGCCAGAAAGAAATGTGTTGGTTTTCATCTTGACTGAGCAGAGTCTTTGTTCATTGCACCAGCTAAATATATTTGTATTGTTATGTATTGTTGTACAAACATCAAGGAAATAAAGGAATGTCATTCTTTGCATATGAATCGAGAATTAATTGACACAGGTATTAAACCAAATGTTTATTACAGTATTTGTTTGACCTAAAACCACCGATAGAATAACACATAACTATAAGTGTTGGGCAATTACATTAAGAATGGAAATATGGTTAAGAATGATACAAGTAATACATTCTAAGTCACTAATCAAGTTTTTAACTGTAATGCCGAGGACTTTTAAAGGCACTGACAGGTTGTAGAGAGTGACATGCTGCTATAGCACCATCATGTGGCTCACAAGGCAAACTCAACAGTGCTTTGGGTAAGACATGTTAAGCTCCTGACTTCCCACAGCACCCAGGCGTCATGTGACATGCAGGCATCTGCTTGCATGTCACATGAGTGGAGTGACTAACTAGCCAAACAGTCGGTGAGACAGAGGGCTTCAGCTGCACGGAAAAAAGGCAGCAGGCAGGCGGGCAAAAGGGAGGCAGACGCAGATGGTTGACCGTCAAACATGAGCATCTTTGATTCTCCCTAATTAAACACTTTGATCCCCTGTAACAAAACACCCTGATGGAACAGGAGATAAGACACTTCCCTTCAGATGTTACCTGGGATGACACATGGCCTCTGGTTTGACTCAATACCCAGGTCAGTTCTGGCATCAACAAGTGTATTATTTATTTATTTATTTACAGCTCATTTTCAAATATCAAGTGTGCTGAGAGAGAGGGGGAGAATTTGCATGTAATTATCCTTTGGAAGGGCGGACGTAATTTATAGCCCCTTTATTTCTCTGTCTTGCAAACAAAGACGCGTCTATCCATATATATATATAAACACAACACACAGTGAATTCAGTCCTCACAGCGACATAATGAGAAACATGTTTCATTTTTTAAATTCCTTTTGATTTCCCAAATGGTCTGTTCTGTATACACAAGTATACAGAACAGACCATCAATACAAAAGAGGAACCACACAGCAGCACCACCACTTTTGAGCAGAAAAATTTCAGAATAATTACCAAGCAGCATATGAGGCAATTCATGAGCCACACTGTTGTCTCTAGGCATGTTGTGCTGGTGGAAGTTGACTCAAACAAGGATCTGGGATTTGTAGCAGTGAGCGTCGCCTCAGATCCAAGTCCTTGTTGTTGTGATTGGCTGCGTGGAGGTGGCTGGAGAGCCCGCGTGGAGCCCTGGCAAAGCAGCTCTGGCAGAAGGCGCTAAGTGGGTGCCTCTGGTATGCTGACCTGTACACACTCAGTGACGGGAGGTGTGACTGCTGCTTTCCCAAACGCAAATGCTTTGTGGACTGCAGCGGGCCAGAGCTGGTTGGAAGGGCTGTAAAAGGCACACAGAAGAGAAAGTTAACGGCCATGTTACTGCAGCCATTAATTACACTGGTGACTGATTTGGAACAATAAAAGGCATCTAGGGCCACCTACATTTAGCTATTCCTGAGCACAACTGCTGATGTGTTATGTCCATACAAAATGAAATATGCTGGAGTATATTTTCTCTGCGATAGTGCCGGGGATGGTTTGATATGTAATTTGCCATGTATAATAATATCATATAATAATTACCAGAAATTGGCCGGTCAGACCTCTCAAGCTGCCATGTCAAGCTGTCCGGATGCCAGGGCCGGGTGTTGGTGTGCTTAGGCTGGTAGCTCTCTTCATAGTGCGTGACCAAGTAATGGGAGGATGGTGGGCCATTGTGGGCAAATAGCAGCTTGGATGGAAGCCCCTGGAAGACAATGCTCAGTAGTCTCAACATAGCCCGCATGTATTGGCCTTCACTGGATTAAGATAAAAAGGTCAGGACCTGCTCTTTTCCAATAATCTTCAAGGGGCTCAACATGTGACAGCAGCAAATTGCTCTAACTAGCCTTTAAGTGCCCGGTAAGACTGATGATGTTACACATCTGCTGAGTCCGACCAGAAACTTGCTTTCATAAAGAGTTTTATCACAAGCCTTTATCTTGGGCCGTCAATATTATGCAGAAGTGGCCACAATCTAGCATAGAAAGCCCTGACTCGTAGGGTTCGTGACAGGCATTCAATTGGTGTTAATGCTGTGAACGAGGCATTTAAAGGCTGACCTCAGCTCTCAGCATGGCAGATCTTCTCTGAGAGACGTCTGGCTCGAAGTCCCAGTGGGGCCGCTGGTCAACACGACTGGTGCTGTTGGCTGCCTGTGGCTCCCGAGTGAACTACGTCAGACATAATAAACAGACGGAGTCGCCATGGAGGAGTGAGTGGTGGGTGGTGGTGGTGGTGTGTGTGTGTGTGGGGGGGGGGCATATACAGGGACTTGAGCAATGAGCCCAGTGCAATGATCAGCAAAGCTCACACTTCACAATCGATCCACGCTGTTGTACAGTGTTTCTGAAGTCATTTCTCCTCTCAGATCCTGAACCAGCAGCCCGTGACGGAACCTCACGTCGATGCAATTAGTCTCCAGCTCTAGCCTCTCCCAGCAGGACGCTGTGCTGAAGTAGCTGAACTGAGGCTGCCTAATCACTTTGCTATAGATTTGACTACCAACCGAGGTGCTACAAAAACCCCCTTGGCAGGCTGCCACCGAAAAGAGAAGGCTTGGACAGTCTGTGTTCTCACATTCAATTGAAGTTGTAAGCTTAAATCAGAACATCTTATTATGACACTCGCATAAAAAAACAAAATAGGCAATAAGAAGACAAAAAGCTCACCTGAAGTCTTTCTTCCGCCCAGTTCCCCAACAGCACTTTGTTCGAATACTTCTGCTCTCTCCTCCAGCCGGGTTGGGCCCATTTATCCTTCGCCGTCCCTGTTCGGTCCATGTTTTATCTGGTGTCAAGCTCGCCTTACCGTAGAAATATGAAGTCTTGTTATAACATGGTAAGGTAGTAAAACAGAATGCAGGTGCTTTCACCTGGTCCCATAATGTCAAAGGCAGTGGAGGGGAAATAGAAGAGCTCTGTTGCTATGGCTACAGCAAACACTGCAAGGGAAGGGAAGCAGAGTATCCTAGAAGCAAATGGGAGACGTCTCACATCTGTGTTAAAAAGAGATCCAGTCCTTAAGACTGAGGCATGACATTTAGCTTTTAGCAGTCTACTCTACATTGTTAAAATGATGCAACAAAATGGTTTTCAGACTCTGTGACCGCAGGGTACTTTTTTAGTTTTGGAATAAAACAAGTTTTTTTATTGATTTTTGTGGGGGGGGATGGGGGTTGGTTTTCTTTGTACAATATACTTTTAATAAAGAAAAAACTCTGTCACTCGAGGCAAGTTTTATTTAATAATATCTAAAACAAAAAATGAGGGTTGAATAAAGTACATGGCATGATCATGATCTTCACAGTGTTTTCATATAGTCTATGACACTATCCACAACCTGAGCTGCAGAGTTAAAGGTGAGCCAGCCCTGGTTAAAAAAGTTAATCATGCCGTGAAAACCTTCCGCCACATGCCGCCAGGTGACGTCCTTTTTCAAGTCCAGCAGTCGTTTCCTGTACAGAATCCCGTCGTCCCTCAGGATGTCATACTCGCAGGTGAGGATGAAGGTCGGAGGTGTTTTCTGAATGATTACGTCTTCCGCCAGTAAAGGTGAGACCTCATGTTCCAAACCAGCTTTGATAGAGTGATACACCTCCCCGTCATATTGCGGGGTTGGGGGCTCGTCGTAACCCCGCACGAGGAACTCCGGGGGAAGGTTGGAAGGGGAGAGCCACTCCTTATAGCAAGGCTGGAGCTCAGTGGGGACATGGATTCCATCCAACAGCTCCTGGCACAAAGACATATCCCCATTGAGGTATTGCAGAAAGTAGAACACCATACGGCCACGAAACAATATGGGCACAGCATGATTTTGCTGGTATGAGGGCAGGTTGAAATCTGCCATCTGCAGGGCCGGGTAGATGAGGACCTGAGCGCAGGGGAATGGCAGATGTCCGACCTCTGTCCTCGCCAGCCTTTGGCACAGGGCTGCTGCCAGGTTGGCCCCAGTGCTGTCCCCTCCGACTGCCACTCTGTGAGAGTCCACGCTAAACTCTGCCTCAGCCACAGACAGGAAGTGAGACAGCGCTGTCTCACAGTCGTCCAGCTGGGCGGGGTACCTGTGCTCAGGGGCTAATCGGTACCTGAGATGGAAGACGGGGGGACAATATGTCAAATTCTGGCTCTTTTGTAGACAAACATGTTTGGGATATTTGAGTGAATTAAAAAGTTTAAGTACCCAACAGAAACCACAGTGGTGTCTGACTCCTTGGCGATGTGCCGACAGACTTCATCAACAGAATCTGTTCAGGATTAGCAAGGGCATCATGGTTAGCAGGAGATTTGTCTGGGTCTTTTATAAGAAGCAACCAAACACTGCAGGCAGAACATGACAACCAACGTTTCTCTCTCAACCTACACTCATCTCCTTTTGTGTATTCAGACAGCACAGTGTTATGAAAACGATGGAAAAACCACACTTTTGAAGCTATTTTAAAGGTGCAACATCTATGATCTGGCCAGAATTTTAGTTTCAAACATTTAAAAACCATACTTACATTATCAACTGCACGTGAAGGGATAACAGTTTAGAAGTTATGTCAAGACGTCTATGTAATGTGGTGCAGAACAGATATGAGCATGCTAGCCCTGGTCTGTCCTGTCTTGTAATACCACTTGTTCCTCAAGAGGCGATAGTGAGATACTTAAGGGTCAAGTCTGGCTCAGCCCAGAGGACAAATAAGTAGAGCTGCCACAAGGGCTTATCAATAATACATCCCAGTTGCTTCAAAAGCCCTCCATGCATTTTGATTGTTTATTTATTGGATTAAATCTAAAGTGGCAGAAACTAGAAAAGGACTTGCACCAAAGTCATCTGGGCTGCTGACTGGGCGTCCGTTCACCAGAGCTTCCGAGTGCTGGATGCTCTCCTTCCGGCGGGGTGTAGTGTCCTGTACACAGGGACAACGAGACGAAGAGCGAGTTGTTTTCTTGTTGCAGCCACTTTAGATTCAGACCAATGAACAATCCATCAAAAAGAAGGTGGACCGTAGAGTCCCCGGGTAGTGGCAGAAACATACAGATGGCTTACTAAACTAGAGGCGGAACACCACAAGTGAAGATTACAAGATAGTAGTTTGGTTATGATTAGCATTTTTTTCCCCCCCTGCTGTTCGACAGTTGATGCCTTTTTTTATATATAACCCTGTAGAGGTGAAACGCTTTACCATATTTCTTTGGAACAATATGTCTAGGCATTACATGTTGCACCTTTAGGTATTTCTATATTTTTCGACTTTTTATGACTCCATAATGTCTCCCAGGAATTTTCTGTATTCTTTTCTTGTTGCTTAGGGTGATTTTTTTTTTATTTTATTTTTTTGCAGATACCTAATATTCATAAATATGGAGATCCCGAAAAATGTGGTGAATTGTTAAAGATCAAGCTGCCCCACAGCATATAGAAAAAGCTAGACTTTAGCACCACCTGCACATAATACACTTGATAAGATTGAACACTCAACCCATCTTTCTTTCCCTTTTGTTCACAGTAATATAATAATCATTTGAAGGCTCAGTCTTTGAGCCAAATCTGAAAAAAAAGGAAAAACCTGTTCAAGGCCAACATTCATACAACGGACAGGGACTTGCTTTTAAAGTCTTCTGATGCTATTGATGGTTTATGTGCATCATTTAGGTATGGAAATATAAACAGGCCTGCATCAGTTAACCAACACATCAATAAATGAATACATAAAAGATGATTTTATATATCTAAGTCAAATTCTCAATCATGTATGTAAAGATATGAATCTAATAATACTTATATTAGTTTAAAATGCACCAAAACGAGTATGTTTTCTGTCATGTAATTCATACTATTACTTAAGTAAATGATGGTAACTTTGTATAGCCTACCTATATTGCCCAACACCCATCCTCCTCCGTGGAAATACACCAGACCTTTTCTTAAGCCCTCACACGTAGTGGTGGGTTCATAGAGTCGCACTGGGACCTCGGAAAACGTCAGGTTCTTCACTCGCAGGCCGGCCGGAACTGGATTTAAGCGAGTCAGAAACCAGGCCACAAACCACCGGATAAAGCTGACCTGATGACAAATACCCAGGCGATGAAGGATCCGGCCCTTTAAAGGAGAGAAACCCCAGACAATGTTTCAAACAAAAAAAAAAAAAAAAAAAAAGTGTTCTTGATGGGTAAAGTCAAAGGGAAAGTTATTCTCTCTGCAAGACCATATTTATTATGACAACATCAAAGAGGGGGAACATGTGACCTTGCCTCTTTTTACACCTTTGTAAGGCTTGATTTCTTATCTAAAATGTCTCTGATCTATGCTTTATCAGTTGCTGGAGGACAAAGAAAGGACAGCCGTCTCTGACGAGGGCCTAAAAGAGTTTTTTTCTTTTTTCTTGCACAAGCAGAGGCGTTATCCATTACATTACACTAAGGAATAAGTGAATTTAATAAAGTTAATTAAAAAAATATATATATGAAGGAGACATAAAATAATAAGCACAAACATAGATGCTTTAAGATACTCACCACAATTGCTATGCCAACAAACAAGCCATGAACCATGTGCAGTTTCCATCTATTTGCAACCCCACGAGGAATGTCTGAATTCATCAGCTCAGAGTACACAAGTCCAATTACCAGAAGGAGGAAGGCTGCAACGAGAGCAGCGAAGCCAATTATTAAAATTGCCGTGCCGATGTCCATGGTGTTGCTGGTCTGCTCTGCTGAAGGTAAGTCATTAGGAGTAAATGTTTTATCTACCTGCTTTCAGCCTCTTTCCACTCCTCCCACATCCGCGTGCAATGCATTTTGACCTTGGTTTCACTTAATGACGTTTGGCTGGCTGTTACCCAGGAAGAAATAATTATATTCTTCAACATATTTTATGGCTGTGTAGTCAAAGTAATTACATGTTTCCCAAAGAAACCGGGTCGTCCCAATATGGAATATTTCACACAGTATTTTATGGTAATAGAGCACTTTTGTAATTGCTCATATTTCCGTAGTACCCATTAAGTTGCCTTCCAATCTGTGGTTATACTTTTATCAGATATCTGAGGGTCTTTAGGCTTTTTTTTTGCCTGCTTACTTTTTTTGGGGGGTTGAGGAAAGCTCAGCTGTTTATTGCTAAACTTGGCAAAGAGCTGCATGTCCTTTGTCTGGTATCTGAAGCAAGAAAAATGTTCAGAGATGCTCCCAGTGAGGGCTGACTGAGAACACCATAATCTGAACTTTCCCGGCTGATCTGTAGATGGCAGTGATAGCATGAGTATTAATCAGTGCCTTCTGAAGTATACACTATTTACATTTGCATTCTGCGTGCAGCCTAAAAGCATTTGCCGCTCACCGTGATTGTGTATCCTTAGACTTGCATTCTTGTTTTTGCCAATCCACTAACTTATATTCAATTCCAGCTGATAATACTTTGGTTGGCCCCGGCTTCCACTGCAGCTTCTCTTTGGGTTCATGTTTTTGTAAATCTCAGAAAATTTCCAAAAAGGAAGACAGCATCTGGAGTCGTGTTGTCTTGGAGTGTTTTTAGCAGCCCCCGAGAGCCTCTCTGCCTTCCCCAAGTAGCTGAGCCCAGCACAAAGCAACCATTGTGAGGCCGCTCTTAAAACCCATCCCAGTTGCTGAAAAAGCCCTGCATTCAGCGACACCCAGTAAAAATCACAGTGCCAGGGCCAAAAATCACAGACTGGAATCTTGTCTGAGGCTTGTGGATTCGTATGATTTGTTTAGGAGTTATTCATGCAGTTTTTCCGTCTGTCACCCCGCCAAGCTTCTGAGACTCGGCTGACCTATTTTTACCAAATTGCACTGTCACACGCAGGAAGATATAGTCTGCTTCAAAAAATACCAACCGCCACAAATTGGGTTCAAACAACTGATGTGGCTTTGCACAAAGGAGACGGCTAGAAATAGGGACACAGTACCATTTATGTGTAGAATCAAATTAAAATAAACACATTCACTCATTCAGATCTAAACCCTGCCATGCGCATACCGAATGGAAAGCATGGCATATGCTGAATGCTGTGAGTGCTTGATTCAGTGCATCACCTCGACTTCACGTTTACGTGTATTATGAGGCTACAAATTTGTTAATCAGCATCAGAATTACAGATATCGGTACCAGTATCGGAAATGCCTCCAATACAGTCTAAAATGCTAGATTGGATATTGACAAGTTTGCAAGTCTACTGAGCGATTGACGTGTGCTGTTGTTGTTCCTGCGTAGCGTTAATGATCTGATGAATTATATTATAATGTGATATGGAATCGCTCTCAACAGAGACGAGAAAGATAAAAGGTGCTTGTTCGATGAAGGCAGTAGCTGATGACAGAGCCATCTCGCTACTTTGTCGTCTCTGCTGAGAGTCACACATGTGCTGTACAGATCGGCCAGGTGCTAGCAACAAATGTAACGCTACCCAGACATAGCAAAATGTTCACAATCTGTCAATGTCTTAAACTGGGATATCTGTCAAACTCGATAATAAATGGCAATCATTCTTTGTATTTGTTCATGTGTCATAAAGGCTTTAACCCGAGAAAGGTCATACAACAATGATAGCAAACATATCACATCCATAGGTTTAAATTATTTATATTAAACAGTTTTTATCTGATCGTTATCGGTTCGGTAGTCAGTGTTGGCCCATACACGATAGTTTGAGTATCGAAATCGCTATGGGGAAGGAATGAATGCTATCGGAACCTCTCTGATCTGAATATTAAGGTTGATTAGAGCAGAGATCAGTAACTGGTTCTAGGGTACATCAGTATACACTAGGCCTATACTTGTCATTGTGAGATTTGAGCCCATTTTAACCAATGTAAAGGTCAAAATCACACATTTTCCAGTTATTATATACCAAATATATCTATCTATCTATCTATCTATCTATCTATCTATCTATCTATCTATCTATCTATCTATCTATCTATCTAACTACCTACCTACCTACCTACCTACCTACCTACCTGTCTGTCTATCTATCTATCTATCTATCTATCTATCTATCTATCTATCTATCTATCTATCTATCTATCTATCTATCTGTCTGTCTATCTATCTATCTATCTATCTATCTATCTATCTATCTATCTATCTATCTATCTTGGTTACTTATTTAAGGGGGTGAGTGTGTTTGTTTGGTGCTTAGGTGATTAATTGTTTGTTTGTTTGTTTGTTGATTGGTTTCACTTAATTAATAGGGGGGCTGGAGTAAGGATTAGTTGACCTGAGTCATTTCTATAAAAAAGCCCCTGACCAAACACTGATCCCATCTGGAGCTCTTACATAAGAATGGTTTGATTGTTGATCTTGCATTTGCTAATAACTGTGAGTGAAGCCCCGTGATCGAGACCTCATTGTTATTCGGCAAGTCACGTGACGAGGTTAAGTTAATAAAGTCCAAACTTTCTTTTTTTTTTTTTTCCTCTCAAAAACAAAAGCTCGGGCACCCACCTGGGACGCAGCGCTGCGACCACTGGGGGGCCCCCGAGCCACGGATTGAGCACCACCTCTACAGACACATGAAGGGGGTGGGGGAAGAGGCAAGGACTGCAGCCACTCAGGGGCAGACTGGCTCTGGAGCAACACACACAAAAAAAAAAAAAAAAAAAAAAAAAAAATCATCCTCACTTAACATGTCAATCAGGATTAATGCCCATACAAGCCTCCCCTTTAGGTTAATCTAGGTCCTTTCACTAGTGGAAGTACTGGAGCCCGGGGCAGATATATATTTAGATATATACATATATATATATATATAAATATATATATGTATATATATATATATATAAGGCAGGACCAGGACCAGGACCAGGAACACAACACCAAAGCCCAGCAGTTCCCAGCAGCGCACCGCGGAGCGTCGCCTGGACTTTGTGCGTCTGTAGCGCAGTGAGGCTGACAGGCGCAATGAGTGACAGAGCGTGATGCGCCTGGACTGTCATGTCAGAGCTTCCCCTTCGAAGTCACACACCTCTGCTTTTTCTTTTCTTTTCTTTTCTTTTCTTTTTTTTTTTTTTTTTTTTTGGTGGTTTTGTTTTGTTTAAACCTTTCTCCGCCTGAGGATTACTCATGCAACAGTTCCTAAAAGGCTGCAGACGAGATTTGTTTGCAAAAAAAAGAAAAGAAAAAAGAGAAAACTTTACAGCCCCCTCGCTGCCCGTCGGCTTTGCCCCACCGAGCACTCCTCCGACATGGATTTGAAGAGCGCCTGTCGCTTGTGCCTCTTCCCGATTCAGATGCTCTACTTTGTGGTGCGAGCGAGCCTGTCGTCGCTGTTGCCGAGCAGAAGGAAGGATCTGACCAGGGAGGTGGTGTTGATCACCGGCGGGGGACGAGGCATCGGGCGTCACCTGGCCAAAGAGTTTGCCAAGCAGGGGGCCAGAAAGGTAACTCATAGACAACTTGTTGCTCACACACACACACACACACACACACACACACACACACATTGCTCCTGCAGCTCCAAAGATTTAACTATTACTTTTTTTTGCATGCACTTTTATTTTGATAGGGCATGTTTCCACTGGTGGTTTATTTTGGTGTCAAAACCAGCAGTACACACACACACACAGACACCTCCCCCCTCCCACCTGCCTCAGGTAGCAGTGCTGTCCACCTTGCCCCCCCCCTTGTTGTTCCCCTGTTCTATGAGAGCAGGGATCATAACCTCTAAGCAGCCCAGTTGGTCCAGGGAGACCACCGGAGACACATGCCCTCAATTTTGGTTCATGTATTGCACAACAGCTTGGGTCAACCAGAGGGCAGGTCCGGGCAGCCCTTATGGCTGATTGATGTGATTAAGTGCAGTAGTGGGCTGCCATTCATCCAGCCGAAAGGTCTGGGGGGGGGGGATTCTGGTATGACTGACATGTCTAGAAGTGTATTATCCAAAGACATAGAGCTGTGTTAAATGCTTTGGCTGTGGATGTGTGTGTGTGTGTGTGTGTGTGTGTGTGTGTGTGTGTGTGTGTGTGTGTGTGTGTGTGTTTCACTGAAACTGCTTCAAAGTCGTACACATAATAACAGCCCTTTTGCTTTGACCCTTTTACAGCTTTTCTTGCCATTTTTTTCATCGTAAAATTTGGCAACATATCACAACACTAGAAAAAGCCCCATAATGCCTCTAATAAAAGCCAGATTAGGTTGTCTTTTCATGCCTTTTCATGGAGTGTTTTGCAAAACTAAATGAGTGAAGACAACCCAACAAAAAGGGTGAGGGAGGAACAGATTACGTTATCTTGGATCAGTCTAAATAAGGGTCTGATACGGTGTCTGAAAAGCACAGTCATCAAATAAGAAAGGTAATAGGTCAGACATATGATAATCATAAAGTGCTTACTGACTGAGACTGAAGTGATGATTCATCATTGATTTTCCCAGCAGGATGTGAAGATGCTCTTTTGTTTCCATTACTCCTTAGAAAATCATCAACAGTTTCATAGTTGTAAATGTAAACAATCCAAATGTGACCCGGTTTATTTCCTGTTCAAGTGCATGTGTATGACATAAGCTGACAGGAAGTAAACATGGACCCTAACTGTTGCCTAGCCCTGCAATTCCATTGAAACGGTCTATAGATTTCAAAGTGAACGGACCCAAAAGGTTGGGTTGATTGGGCACCCATCACATTTGGACCGATACCCAACTCAATCGTTGTTTTGTTACTTAACTCTCTCTGCAATAACAAAAGAAATAGAATTTCCGTTTTTAAATTTTTACAAAATCTGTTCAAATCCTACAAAATAAACCCCCTCTGTACCTTCTTCTTCCCTACCACACCCGCCCCAACAACCTCCAGCCTGACGCCGTCGTGCTTGTCTTTGGGGAAGCCCATGTGAGACGCGTTCTTCTGGCCATCTTATGCGTTACTCATTGCCAATATTGAGCTCTGTCTTTTGAAAAATTTGAAAAGTGTAACCACACTCAACTACAACTCACACTCTCTCACCCAGATACGCTTTCAGCACCGATTGATTTACCGTGAACGGGCATTCGTTGTACAGACGTAATTCAGTTATTGGCATCCTTAAAAGTACGGAGTTCGGTACTCAACCATATCCAAAAGTTATCAGATTACATTGATGAGTGATGACACTGATCCATTGGAGGCCATGTTTGCAAAACCGTCACATTTATGATCCATATTCTCACTGTAATTCAGTTTAATACTTATTCAATCACCCCTCTTGTCAAAGCCTTGCATCCCTCCCATCTCGTCCCCACTCTCCCCATCCCTCACCCCCCTAACAAGGAGCAATCCCTCGGGCCTAAAACGCTCCAGTGGCTACATAGACCGTTCCCCGTCGCTGCAGGTCAGACTCTGTTCCCATCATCATTTCCAGCCACGGTTTCTCTACCAATCCAGTGGGTGAGCATTACACAGCTGAGTGCCTGATGAGCCGCTGGTGTCCCTTTAGCAGTAATGTGCTAATACATAGTAGCTCAATTTTTGATCACCTCAGAAGGGAGCCATCACGGAAGAAAGTGGCGTTACTTTCCCTGTTAGAAGGCCTTGAGCCACCCAGGCTAAAAGCTGCGTGTTGTAATTATCCGTACATGTTTGACACAAGCTCCACACCTCAGATGTTCTCTTAAGGTGCAAGTTTAGCAGCTTGAAAACATTGCTTAAAGCTCAATGAAACACTAACTGCCTCTCTCCGTCTTCTCAATGCCATCTCCTTGGGGAACGAGCAAGAAGAAACCGGTGGGTTTTAAAAGCTTTACTTTGCAGCTGCACAACAAAGGATGTCACCATGCTTTTCAGCACCCCATTGTTGGGTATTATCTAGGTGTGAAGGCATTGAAAACAACACCTGTGGTAATGTGTATGACAATTACTCCCGGCCTCAAGAGATGCTAAAAGGAAATACGAGGGTAATTATGAATTGGGCTAACCTCTACGAACCCGCGCTCACCCCAGTTGGAGCCCCTTTGTGATTGGCAGCCGGAATTTCCTTTCCCCTTCCACTCTGGCTTTGGTGTTTCTTTTCACGGTACGAGGAAGACTAACTACAGCGTTGAGGAAACAATCCAGCGAAGTGGAGAGCCGGGGACTCAAGAGGGGAGCCAGGTCGTCTTTTGTGCTGTTAGCGGGGAACCGTTGCAGAACGCAGCTCTGAAACAATAAACCAGACCAAAGCATTTTCAAACACGCCATCCAAGTTCAGAGCGCCGCGAGAGGGCTTTTCAGAACAATGCCAGTAAATAGCTGACGTGTAAACAGCATATTTCTTCAAAGCTCCAGTTGGAAGGGGTTATTTAGTGACAATAACTGGAGAAGAAAGGGTTTTTTTCAGAAAAACATTGATTTTTTTTTTATGTGGTTGCAAACACAGCATAAAGGGATCGCTGCAAAGGTGGATGAACCCAACCGTGGCACTGGCGACAGGTTGGTGTGGGGGTATGTGTGTGTGTGTGTGTGTGTGTGTGTGTGTGTGTGTGGGGTGGAGGCGGGAAGCACACCGCTCCCAGCTGGGTATTGCCCCGCAACTGACCTTGCTGTCTCCGCAGTAATTAGACAGCGGCAGGCGACTGCCTCCTGAACTCCTGCTGCCCCCTCTGTGTGTTGCCTCTCCGCTGGCCCATACAATGGGTGTGAAAAGGAGGGTTCATACCCACCCATACATTCAGACCTGAGAGATAGAGTATCACTGTAATCCAGCTGGAGCTACTGGGGACACGGAGACACACACCACAGCCAGCAGTTATTGGCATTTTGCACTCTCTCTCTCTCTCACTCTCTCTCTCTCTCTCAAAAGCTCTTGTTTCAAGCGTATTAATTTGTCGATTAGAGCGCTTTTACTTGAGGCGCGTGTTGACGTTAAGTCCCGTTAAGGCATGCCCATTTAGAACAATCACTAGTTTATCACTGACAGTGACGAGGGCTTTTGCAAGGTCAATAATAATGGAAAAAAAAACTTGTTTTCTTACTGTTTCTTTCCAGATCGCAATTTGGCCCGAGCTTGTTTGTTCTGAGGGCCATGTGTGTTTGCGGCGGGTGATAAACCTAATTAATTAAATAACATTTTAACAGGAGAGCACAGTTTGAGTGCTGGGTTTTAATGAGAGCTGTCAGCTTTGTTTGTAAGGCTCAAATCCCATTAAAAGCTTTCGGTTATTTATCAAGACCTGTCTGCCTACTCTGATTACTCTAATGGGCTTGCAAATGAAGCAAACAAAAAAAAAAAAAAAGCAATCAAAAGTAACTCAAACAAGGGCGGCTCACAGAGGGAGCCAGACCCTTATTGCTTCCGATCTGATAAAGGAATAGAGAACCCATTTCAGACTGTGATCTTTGATTTCCCCCCAGAACTTTACAGTGTCAGTATTTAAAGAAACAGTAACAGGATTTTTTTTTATTTTTAAGGAGCGTTGACGTGCCAATTAACATACTGTCATTGTGAAGAGATTGGCTTGATCTTAAAGTGTCCCACAAAAGATGATGCAGAATCATCTATATCTAGTGAACCTTCGCAAATGGCACGCTCTCTTGTGTGTGTGTGTGTGTGTGTGTGTGTGTGTGTGTGTGTGTGTGTGTGTGTGTGTGTGTGTGTGTGCATAAACACATGCAGTGGTTCTGTCTCACACATACACAAGATCACTTAACACAAGACTTTTTGCTCAAATATTAACCTTGGTCACGGGCGACCAGCCAAATCCCACACTGGTGTCCTCAGCACTTCACACACGCACTGTTTTCAGGCTCCCTGACCAGAAATGACGGGGCTCATCTGCCCAACAGGCCGTGTAATCTCTTTGAGAATTTGTGTTTGAGAGACGAGGAGGGCTCACCCCCTGATTTCATTACCTTTCCCTGACCCCAAAGACTGACAGATCTAATTGCCCAATCGCTAGTCCCCCACCTCCACCCAACCCCATGTTCCCTGCTCAAATGACCGTGCTTCATTTGGTCCCCGGGTGGATGAAGAGACAATTCATTCACACATCAACCCCCGGGGCCTTTAATCTTGCTCGGAAACTATTTGTTGGAGTGAAAATGACCTCTCTGTTCTCCGAATGAAAAGAGCGCTGCTGCTCAAAGATCCTCCACTGTTCCACCAGGTCTCATTGCCAGAAAAACTACGTAAACCATACGTAATGTTTTGTTGATCACCGACTGTAAAACATTCCTTTTTGTTCCAATCATAAGCAACGGGTCACTTGATTTGCATCTGATCCCGGAACAGTTTCAAAGCAGAACATTTATTTTACGCTTGTCTCTAACCTTAAACAATTCTATTTTTTATTTGCCAGGTGATCCTGTGGGGCCGAACAGAAAAGTGCCTCAAAGAAACAGCAGAAGAGATTTCTCTCTCAGGAACAGAGTGCCATTACTTCCTGTGTGATGTGGCCAATCGGGAGGAAGTATACAGGCAGGCCAAGGTTGTCAGAGAAAAGGTACGCCAGCTTAGTATCTATGAAGACATTTTCTACTTGAACAGAGAGAAATGTAATTTGCACACGATGGAACACATCATGAAATGTTTCCCCCTGCCTCCTCTGTATGTACATTGGCTCCGAGCTGCTCCGTCTCCCATCTGGTGTATAGATTACACTTCAACTGAAATATCTGAATAAGAGCGGGGAGATATTGCTGACAGCTCTGGCGCAGCACGACTATATCATCTCGTGAAAACAGACAGAAAATGCATAATATCTGCTACGGCGCTCTGTTAATCGTGTGGTGCTCTTCGATCTAAGGTGGGAGATGTCACGATATTGGTGAACAACGCCGCTGTAGTCCACGGCAAAAGTCTGATGGACAGCGATGACGACGCCCTTCTGAAATCCCAACACATCAACACCATGGGACAGTTCTGGGTAAGACTCGCAGAGGCAGTTAGTAGGGGGATTCCTCAAAGCAGATTTCCCTTGTCATTTTTTGATTAAAGCATGGAATTATATACAGAAGGCAACCCCCAGACTTGTCAATCAAGACTACTATTATGGCAGGTTAAGTGGGGTATTTCCAAATTGCCTCTCAGCTCCTGAAACATCAGACGGATTTTGAAACTCATGGAATTTTTTATTTTGAACGGAGATCAAAAGACTATGCGTATGCAGACAGAAATGGAAAATGGAAATGGAAATTTAATCTGGTTACACTGTGGGCCTTTTTTTCTTTGTCTGTTCTTCCTTTTACTCTACTGAATATATTTCACCTCCTATTTTCACGCTTCCTTCCACCTTGTCTTCATTCTCTCATTTTCTTTTTATTTGTATTTCCCCCATTCCAGACCACAAAAGCCTTCCTGCCTCGGATGCTGGAGCTGCAGCACGGCCGCGTAGTGTGCATAAACTCCATCCTGTCCCAGTCTCCCATCCCTGGGGCCATAGACTACTGCACCTCCAAGGCCTCGTCGCTGGCCTTCATGGAGAGTCTGACGCTGGGGCTGCTGGACTGTCCCGGCGTTGGTTGCACCACCGTTCTTCCCTTCCACACCAATACAGAGATGTTCCAGGGCATGAGAGTCAGGTATTTAAAGAAGCTCTGTGTAATTACCAGCTGTGAAGATGGTATTGCTTTCCACCCTTGGGAGTCTGTGTGTGAGTCATTATGGCAAAACGTGGTCCTTGAGTTAGCTGCTGTAGCGGGAACAACAACAGAAGTGGTTTCGAGAGATTTTCCAAGTGCTGTGGACAGATTGTGCATCGCAACAGTGCAAGAAGCAGTCAAGAAACTTCACAGGTGTTAAGTTGAGATCAAATTGAAGGCAGAGTTTGAAGATGGCCGTGGTCCAAGCAAGGTCCCCAAATGGGAGGTGGTCTCTAGTTTTTCTTTATTTTTAACCACACTAGCGGCATGGTTCTTGGTAGGAATGCTAACTCCAAAGGACAGCCAACCTTTGTTAGCCGATAGCTTACCGTAGACAACAAGTTGAGTGCCTTGCATTGAGGGTTGCTACGAACCAACGATAACCAATTCACAAACAGTTGAAATCCATCATTCATTGCCAGCTGCAGTGTAGGCAGAAAACTATTTAAATTTATTCATATAGGGTCAAGCAGGGCCATGGCAGAAGGCACAATCAGGATCCAGGTGTAACCCCTATCCACGGGCATTAATGAGTATGTGGAGGCTTATAGATGGAAAAAACGGGCAACTGAGTTACTTTTAGCTGTGAAGGTAGTGGTGCAGTGTGTGTACAGTTCATTTGTCAGTGATTTAAGCACCAAAAGCCATAATCCAAGTTCTTTTGTTTCTTGCTTGCCACTTGCTACCTCCCGAAGTTAGCGACAACTTCGGAACAGTCTCACTTAAGGTGGGCTGAACTTGAAGGTGGACCACCTTGTTTTTAACTGTTTGAATGACAACATTCATTGGTCAAATTCGTATTGGCTGTTCATAGGTTAAACAGTTCGTTATGAATCTCCCTTGCAGTCACGGTTCCCATGGTTCTGAGTTGAGGCCTTAGAGGACACTGAACTTTGATGCCGAACACACATTGTTGTGAAATATCTTTTGGAAACATCAAAAACATTTAATGTCCAGTTTTGCAGCTTACAACGCTGTTATGTTGCCATTAATGCTTTTAGCGGAAAGCTTCTATCAAGAAGGTCGAGGTTTTTGTGGCTGATATGAAGTGATCATAAGGCATTAAGTCAGATAAAAACAAAGAGCTGTTCTTGCCATTAATGCTTTTAGCATTAATGCGTCATTGATTTTGTCAGAAAGACCATCACTTTGTCTCAAAACTACTTTATTTTCTTTTGAAGGTTTCCCCAGCTCTTTCCACCTCTCAAACCTGAGATAGTTGCCCAGAGCACCGTGGATGCAGTCAGAGCTGACAAGGCCTTCCTCTACCTGCCCTGGACTATGCACGCCCTTGTCATTTTAAAAAGGTAAAAATAATCTAATTTAACATGTTTTTTTTTTTGTCTTGCTTTTATCACCATAGTCGTTTCATGTCTAACACTCCATCCCTGGTCTTTATGCACTTTTCTTTTAGCTTCATGCCACAAGTTGCACTTGAAGAAATCCACAAGTTTTCTGGGAGTTACACCTGCATGAACACGTTCAAAGGGAGGACATGAACCTGGATTGCACACAATGTGAGAGACATAAACTGCTCTGGGCTGTTATGAAGGGAATATGGACCTTAAGACATCTGGAAGTGGAGGAGGCCCCCTGATAGTGCAAAGACAAATATTTAGGGCACATGCAAGACGGTTGCTCCTGCAGGTAGAATTAATTGATAAGTTGCAGGATACGCCCTGGTCGCATTTGAATGTGTGTGTGTGTGCCTATGTGTATAGTATGAAGGACTGAATGCCATTCTTACTCTGAACAGAAGCCATGAATAGGTACCAGTAGTTATTCTGGGAGTTTTTCTGTGACACTTGTTTTAGCCTGTTTTTACACTTCTTTTTTTATTCTCCTTTTAATGCGTCTTTGAATCAAAACAAGATAATAAAACAGAGTTTTAGAAGACGCACTGTGTTCCTTCGTGCACGATCAAAAATAGAAAACACTTGGGAGGTACATGTTGTTTTGTGTCTGGGTTTTGACTCCCATGGCAGTCTGACAGCACCTTTGATTTATTCCAAGCATAAGATCAGTGACTGTGACAGACGATGTTGTCAAAACATAAAACATAAGCTCGGGGGGGGCATGTATATTCTTGTCTGTTCTCTGCTGTCAGAATATGGCAATATGGTGGATGGTGTTATTCTCCATAAACATTATGTACGCAAAACAAGTGGATCAGGACCTCCCCCTCACATGTGCACAGTGGTCTAAACTACATTCAATTACAACAATTATTGAGCCCTGAAATGACAGCAGTCATCAAAAAAAAGAGCTATTTTATTGTCCGCTATGAAGATGACAATATATCAAATGTGTTTTTGTTAGCTCGGCTCACTCTCATAACAACATTGTCTGCGACTGCTACACGCTTGTGAAAGTAGATCAAATAAATGTGACTTGCATTAGAAAAACCCAAGAGGCTAATATTGCGATTAGAGAGACAATATGGAGCCTCTTCCACTTTATTGCATATGAATCTGAACACCTTCCAAGGCTTAAGCTCGAAACAGAGGGAGAGAGCTGTGGAGAATCACAATAGATGAAATGTATCAATGCCAGAATTTCCCAATTATCTTTTGATTTAGAATATAGTTTAAGAACGAGAAAAAGCATCTTCAAATTGGGAAGAGCTAAGCTTATTGCTGACTTGCTAAAAGTTTCTCAGAAAAACTTGTGGACAACTCGCAACTGAAATTTAGCAAAGGTCTGCAAATTGGGAGAGTTGCCTTTGGGGAACAGTAGCAAATGAGCACCTTCAACCAGTGGTGAAAAGTAGGAAAACTGATTATGTGAAATTTAAGAAACCATATCAACATGCAATATTGTTGGCAAAAAGAGATGAGACTAAAAATCTAGTTTAAAAAATGCCAAAAACTTTACCTTTACCTACTTTACTATTTAACCTTGATCAAAATTTCTCATTTTTTCATTGAGAAAAAATACAATTTGCATCTATTTCAGACTTTAGTTTTTTCTAAGAACTCAAGACTTTCACTCAATTAAAACTTCACTGAAAAAACAGGATGATTCAAATGATAAAAAAAATAACAAGGACAAATGACACAGGACTAAGGCTAAATAAAAAATGGCTGACAAAATGAACACTAGCTGAAGTAGCCTTGGGGACGCACACCACCAGCACTTGCAGCTGTGCCCATGGCAGGGATTTTAGGTGGATGCCTAAGGGTGGATGTCCCATCCTGTGTGGAAATGTCTCTTTGTTGACTGAGATTTTAATTTGTCGTGAACACATAAAGACACCAGACTTTAAAAGGAATAACATTTTTATCATACCATACAAATTCTGATCCATTAGCATGTTAGCATATAGTTAGCATCTAGCCCTAAAAACGGCATTCAACAAAATGTCTGTACCTCTAGCAGTAGACTAACTGGAAACAGAATGTTTGAAGTTTTTTTTTTATGGGTTTTGAATAACTTTTTTACGAAACTGAAACTAGTCAGTGTACTCTAATGTTGGGGCCCTGCTAGTGTGGTTTGTGCATGTTTGGCAAGGATTGGTTGAACTAAGATCCAAGTTTGTGCAATCCTGGACAGACCTGAGACAATTTACCAAGACTGGTAAGTCATTAAGAAACTGTAAGATCATGTGTGTGCCACCTAGTTTTCTCCAAATGTCTATATTTACAAGACAAAACAATCCCTATAATAAGCTCTTTTCCTTGCTGTTATGTGTTACAACTGTAGTTTTGAGAATCGCTGTCCAGTGCATTAAGGCCATATATAAAGGTTATATATTCTGACAAGCAAAGATGAGACCAACAGAGAGAACTGAACCCAAATGGAAGCAAAATGAAAAGTTCAGGTTATACTGCTCCACATGAACACGAGACCATTAGGAATCATGAGCTGCAATAAAATAAATACTAAGGTTAGGGGGGGGGGTTGGCTCTTTTTCCCCCTCATGGATGGTAAACAGTGAATCAGAACTCATTCATGTTTAATGAGATGAGGCTAAAATCTGACCACATTGAGGTTTATCGCAGTAAAAGAAGGGGCTGTGGTAGAAAAGTAAATACTGCACTCAGCTGCAATTTCTCTTAACCTCATGGGGCGCCGGTGTTGGACTTCTTTTTAAACAAGCTAAACCACTTTATTATGTCAAGGCCGTCCATGTTTCATTTAGGAAAATATACGAATGCAAATGAACAGTATGGCAGGAAACACGGAACAATTTCAATGCACCATTTAGAATTACCACAGCCTATAATAATACTGCTATGTATAATATTACATTCCATTGCATGATCATGTATCTTCAAAGCTCTCTTTTTCGTCAAATAAAATAGCAGTTAATGTTATTTGACAAAAAAAAAAGAATTTCACACATTAAATAGATGAATGTGTTGCACCTTCATTCCGCCTGTTTGCTCATTGAGATGCCCTGATTGCTCCTCCTGAGACTGTAACTAGTATATTTAGATCAGAGCAAAGAGCAATGGTCAGTGAAAATGCAACAGAGCGAAAATTTGTGCTTATCTGTGGGCCGCAGTGTTTCCCTCCTCGCTGTGAGGTTAATCATGAAGCCAGTAATCTTTAACGTAAGAGAGAATATGCACCATGGTAACAGATTCTCTGCTAAATATAGAAGATTAAGAAACCAGCCATTGAACATTGAAGAGACATAACGAAAATGTGAATGTAAACTTGAAAGTAATGTGAACTCCATGTTATTTTAGGTCTCTGCAAAACAAAATAAACAAAGATCTAATCCCCTTGCTGCCTTGACAGCAACACTTCAGCCTCTAGTAATAAACACATGAGGGGATGTGGAGCTCACAGATCCACACAGATCCACACACACACACACACACACACACACACACACACACACACACACACAGAGACGCCCCGTATCTGAGCACAAGTCAAGGCAAGAACACACAACCAAAGGCAAACCCATGAGAGTGGCTGTAAAAGCTGGGATGGTGCCTGCCCTTTGGCTGCCAGACAAGGCTCATAAACATTCATTTGAATCCCGGGCGAACCATAAATGCCCTCCTGTGCACTCACGATAGGGCCGCACATTGTGATCAGTAGTTGACCCGCACTGGGTGGGTAGGAGGGGACTGAACCGGAGCCTCCTTCTCAAGGGCCTGTTTCTCATTCTCTGAGCGAAGCTGTTGCGAAAGCATTGGGGAAGCATGTTGGGATGGAACTAGATCAAGGAGGCATGTAGTTCACGTGTGCTGAGGAGGAGGAGGAGGAGGAGGAGGAGGAGGTTAACATGGTTGGGAAATCTCACGGGGAAGGTTCAGAGCAAGGTTAGCCAAATACAGAATAAATCAAAGAGAGCCCTTCCCCTGCTGAAAGGCGCTCAGCTCCAGGGTGACGGAGCAGGCGCAGGTGGAAAGCACAGGACTTAAGGTTTGGTCACATGTGGCGGCCTCAGCTGTGACCACATTCCCAGGTGTCCCTGCTGGACATTGCAGTTTTATTTCGGTCTGCACTGTGATCTCAAAACATGTGATTAGAAGTCTATTTTTCAGTGTGGTTAATTTACAAAGACTGTATGAGTCATCACCCTTTATACTGACCACAAATATGTTCATGCAAGTTTATCTTAAAGTGGCCCTATTATGCTTTTCCACTTTTTCCCTCTCCTTTAGTGTGTTATATATATATTGTTTTACATGTAAAAGGTCCGTAGAGTGTAAAACCTGAAGTCCACGCCTAAAAGGAGTTACCCTCCCCCTCAGAAGCTCCTGAGCTGCCTGAAACGGCTCGATTGAATTCTCTCCTTCACCTCCGTAACTTTATGAGGTCATAATGTTACGGAAGTGACGTAAAACTCCTTTCCGGCTAGTTTGGCCCACCCTCAAACAACAAAAGAGAGAGACGAGGAGGAAGAGTTTTTTGAAATGTGAAACGTTGACCAATCACAACGGAGCGGGCTAACTGACCAATCAGAGCAGACTTTGCTTTCTGGAGGGAGGAGCAAGCGCTACAACGGAGCATTTCAGAGAGAGGGTGAGAAGAGGTGCTGCAGGACAGCCAGGATGAAAAAAACAAGGGAGGATTATGAGCATTACCGCATGTTACCCCTTTCTGCACCTTTGACATTGAACGCCCCTGAATTTCCCTCCTCTATGCTTAAAAGAGGAGCGACAAACTTGAGCGTATTTTTCCATTTGTAATCTCAACACAGGGGCTTGGAAAGTCGGCCTCCAATGGTCCATTAAATATATTATAGACGCCCGGATCTGGAGTCCATTTGGCTTGTTGTGCAGCGATGCTGAACGCATGTAAAACCCCAGCCAGTGCAGGATTCTGTCGTTATTCGCATCACATACACTTACAGATCCTGTGACTCCCAATTTCCTGGCAAATGGTTCACTGTGACTGCGGAGCTTAATGTGGCTCTGCTGCATATGATAAATGTGTTTACAAGACACTCTATAGCCATTTTCAATTCACATTCATTTGATATCTGCAAAATACAGAAAATGTTTGTCTACTACAACCTTTTAAAAATACCATCATTTCTGTCATTTTTGTGGGAGCCATATTTATCTCATTTGCACTAAAGCCCCTAATAGATATCCCCTGACTTTGCACGAACACACTCTAGACAATCGCCATCAGGAACTATGTGAGCAGTGGACTACTAAACCCCCATAAGTCTGTGTGCTTTGTGGCCCGAAGCGAATAGCTGGATGAGCCTGAAGTCAGGGAGAAGGTGGCGGAGAGGAGTTATTTGTTACAACACCTTATCCGCTTTCTCTGAGCAACGCTGTTAGCCCTCTCGCTAGTGTGTTGCCGCAATCATCCATCACAGGGTGGGTAGTATGATAAAAAGGCTCGGCCCTAACCCACAGCAAGGGGCCAGCCGTGACGCCTCAGTTGACCTGTCAAACTGTAAGAGTTATTATACACTGTGGTGTTAAAGGTCAGAGGGAGCAGCAAGCTCAGAGGGTGTCAGTCCCTTTAAACACACACACACACACACACACACACACACACACACACACACACACACACACACACACACACACACACACACACACACAAACAAAGATAAATGTAGGAGATTAGCTGCAATCCATTAATTTGGGAGCAGATTGTGTAAGACATTAGACACAGAGGGACACATTAAGTATCTAAAATTGGCTGCCTGTCTCTCGGTCTGCAGGAAATACTTTATATTTTTTGTCATGTTCGAACAGGTAGTTACAGAGAGGGGAATTCCCTTACTTTAGGTGTCCACATTGTGAACTTATTTCAGAAATAAATATGTACAGAAGTCAATGCATAGAGACAAATAATGTTTGATCACATTTGAATTGTGTCATGAATAACACATATGATGTTTATCTGTTTAAAAGATCATTTTGCAAGTCAAGAAAGTTGCAGTTTGTCTCAGGTTTGTTGTTTTAGCGTGAAATAAATCTCTAATTTTGCACAAGCGGCTAGCTCGGCTGCTGTGAGATGATGGCAACACAGAAGTGCCAAAAAACTGCAGTTTCTCAAACGGCCACTTTGAGCTTCACAGTTGATGTGGGTAGAAAATATACACAAAGACTGCGTACATATTTTATACAGACGATGTCACCAACACCAACATGACTGTTACCTTGGCTGGCTAGCTAGCTTGTTAACTTAGCTATATCCATGCACAAATGTATTGTTATCTTACTTGACCTGTTGTTTTTGGCATTGTAGCTTCAACAAGAGACTACACTTACGTGACTTTGGGGTGTTAAGTCTTCATAGTTTGGTATTTTGGTATTTTACTTCAACAGCTTTTTGACCAAATGCGACTTTCTTGACTTGCGAAATTATCTTCTAAATTGACAAATAACATATGTTTTATGCATGACACAATTCAATGTCTCTCTTCATAAACCTCCATACATATTTTGTCAAAAATAAGGTCCACTGGATGGTGTGGGACTTTGCCTCAAATAAAACATGGCACAGATGATTTTGAAACAAATAACTTGTTTAATGCTACCATGAAATATTCAATCTCATCAGCCCCCGTTGGCTATTTGAAAAATGCAGCCTTTACAGGTAGATGCACCATAAATATGCATTAGGTGGATAAGGCTGTCGTTCTACAACACAAGGTCAAACACTCGGTAGTTGGGACATAACTCTCCATAAATTAAATTCATCACCGGCTGCCAGCCATATCTACACAGTCCTTTCTCTACAGCTTGAAAGAAGCACAGAATATCTATATAGTGATCTTTTTTGGGGGGAAAGGGTTTTGGAGCTACAAACAAAACTTTGTATTTTCAATCGCGGATTGTTTCTGGACAGGAATGAATATAAACAATGCCAGCTCAGAGCGACGTTGCGCATGGCACCACTGGGAAAGTAGCTCACTTGCTGTAATTTGTTTGATGTGTCAGTTTGCGATTTTGAAATGAAAAGTGGCCTTCATACATTGTTCCTTTTTTGGTGCCTGCGACAGATTTCTAAAGGATAGAAGTCGCAACTTCACTTTCTGATCTTCCCGAGCTCCCATATGACATAAAAACAAAAAAAAAAATTCCCTCTGGGTCATTCACCTACATTGTGAAGCCAAGAGAGTTCTGTTTCACATGTGGTTTCCAGTGTTCTGCTTTTGAACACTGACAGTTAACAGGGAGAAAGTGGGAGGTAAGCGCTGAGGGACAAACAAAGCAAAGCAAAGCCTGCTTTTCACTGCGAGCAGAAGGCAAACACTCACATGGGGAAGGGTGTGGGAGGGTGAAACACAGTTCACATTGCGCGGATGGGCTCAGGATATTTATAAAGCCCACTAGGCATCACGTCAGGAGAGCTCGGCCGAAAAATGTTGCTCCCAGATGGACCGACTCATCCTGATTTATTTGTTGCAGAGCGGCTTCCTCGTAGATTACGCAACAGTGTCGCAGCACGAGTGAACTCCGTGGCTCGGCGTCCGTTGGCCGGCAGCCGGCCTCGCTCAAGGTGAATCAGATGTGGGTCAGATGGAGGACACCGTCCTCTCAGCACCCTCATCTACAGAGTACAGATTTCAAAGGGGTTGTACAATCTTTTTTTTTTAACATGCCATTGCTCTCATCATGACAGGGGGGAGACATGAGATCTACCGGCCTCTTACCAAACCACAGACACACTGATAACACTGACGGGAATAAAAATAGATGAAATATCAGGCATATTTTCTTGGCTTATGTAAAATAGCCGACAGTTAAGACGCTCTTGGCACAGAAGCACTTGATCTATCACAGGGCTATATTACACGCACACCAAAAAAAAAAAAAAAAAAAAAATCATCTTTGCATGCAAGTCACATGACCACAGTTGGCGGCCTCTGTGAACTACACCTGAACTTAGCTAAATGGAAACAGACCAAACACATAGTGTGCGTCAGGATGAAAGCATCCCTCTGGAGAGCTGTTACTGAGGGTTTTGAGGAGAGGATGTGGGTTATCAAGGAGTGCAGGAGGGCTTAAAAGCACTTTTCTAAACGATTGAGTCAGCATGGGGCTTAGTTATATGTCTGAGCAAAAATCACACTCAGAAAAACCTCACATCGCAGGAGCACAACATTGCCCCCATTCTGAGCTTAAATAGGGTGGAACACGCACTTTTGCCACAGAGGTCCAAAACATATGGGTCCCCCATAATGCTAAATGTCTTTCAAAGCGTAAAGCTTTCATATCTCCATCCAAGGCTCATATCAAACAGAGGTGAGAGGAATAAAAATGGAAATCAAATCATTACGATCACATACCTGTGTAAATTCTCTACCCGTGATATCTTCTCTAAAAGCTGACAACCAAATAAGGAAGCTGTAAAAATAATGTCTTAGCACTCTTCAGTTCCGAGGCATCTTTAACAAACACATGCACAAGGTTCAGTTGAAAGAGACGATCCCAGGTGTGGGAGGCGAAAACACCGCAGCCGTCCACCCACGCATGACACGCTACTGAACCTAAGGATTGGTGCGTGTGTTTATATCGCACTTGTATGTTGTCCAAGTGTCTCTCGGTGTTGGTCGGAGAAGGAGAGAGAGAGAGAGAAATGAGGGATGGTGAAGGAGAGGAGTAGTTTGTGTTTGTACCCTTCACACAGAAGCCAGGAAGAGTAATTGCCTGCTCAACGCCTCAGAGGTGAAAGGTTGGCTCTGGATGCGACGGGGGGGGGGGGTCGCACAGGCTGCTGTAATTAGCCTGCAAGCAGGACAAACGAGTCTCCCACCGGATCGCTGTGAGCATGTCAGATTTGGACCTTACAAGATATTATCGGGGCCCTTTGGAGGTCCCGATTAGGCGATAGTTTGCTCGGATAGAGTGTGTGGGAAAAGAAGTGCAACACAGGGCGCTTGTTTTGCATAAGAAGTTTTCCAACTCACACAGGCAAGCAGCTGTTTATTCAAGCTGCTTTGAGTGGCAACGCGGCTCAAATAGGTCTTATTCTCTCTTTAGTATAACTAATCTGGATGGGGGCATCTGGGGGTGATTTGGTTGAAAGGAGGAATCATACGCAGACTAATGTGCAACACAGCTGCCTTCATGAGACATGACTGGGTTTGATACAGTGCAGAGCGTTTCATCAAAACAACGAAAACTACGCAGCGACCTGTTTTCAATTGCCACAAAACCCCAGGATAAAAGAGCCGCAATTTTTGCAAAAAAACATGTCAATGTGACAGCTCCACCGTACATGGCAGAGGGACAAGTTGGAATGCACGTCTCGCGTTCAATCAGACTGGGTTTCATATAACAGGATGATCAGAACTACCCGCCCCCCTCTCTTTCCCTGCCACTGCTCTGCTGCCGGGCTTGGATGAGCCAGACTGGACTGAGATTGAACTGAGCCGAGGAATTCCAACATCTGGCTTGTATCTACAGCTTACGGTCATTTGGATGCAGTTGATGGTTTCCAGTAGATCCACAAAGACTGAATTGTTCTGGGTTTTGGGCCTTGTCTGCCTTGGACTCGGAGGGCGTGGTGCTCTGGCGCCTGACTGCCACAGCTGGGCCTGTCTGTCAAATCCTCATGTGACACACAAGACTGAGTTATCCCCAGCATGAGAATCTGGGGGAGAGAGAGAGAGAGAGAGAGAGAGAGACCGGGGTGGTCACCACATGACTGCAGGGCCTTTCGATGAAATGTGAGAATACGGTGTATTTAAGAACTAAATCACCACATTAATTATACTGAGAGGCTTTTGATGGGGAATTCCACTTTTCACAGCTTTTTTTCTACATTAGCCGAGGCGTATGAAATCTCGGTGAACTCTTTTCTGGGACCGGGAGATGACAAACACTTGCCTCAGTCAGCTAAACCACACTCTGGTGCCTCTCTCCTCCCCCACCAAGGTCCCACACTACACTGCAAGTTTGACAATTGGGTTCAACACCAGGTCAAGCTCTGGGTTTGACAATGGGCCAACCAGTCTTCAATGGGAGTAAAGCAGACAGCTTGCCCACAAAGAGCTCAGTCACACAGAGGGGATTCTGGCTTAGTGGCCTCTCCTATTTAAACCACACTGACTGGAATTAAAGAAAATCGTTCTCACTGGGTTGCGACATTGCTGGTGCCGTTGCTGGTGTTGTTGCTGGCTATGGACACTATCAGTTACCATATCTGTGGGTTCACTTGATCTGTTTCTGTTTTTTCACTTTTCCTTCTTTATGTTTATTTTGCATACGTCACCCCTAGACAAACTTTGCTCGCACTGATCTGTGTTTGAGACTCTCCTTCGGCCCGGGCCTGAGAACACTGACCGTGTTTTAAACATCCTGTACGTTACGCAAGTGCATCTGTGTTTGTTTGTTGTTGCGTTCTCATCGTGTCATGGTCCATGCGTGTGTGGTGACACATGTGAGTGTGTTTTTTTTCTTCTTTCTTCCGCGTTGCTGTGTGTGTGTGTGCCGGTGTACGGCTGGCGAGCGCTGACTGAAGGACATGGATCTAGCACACTGAGTGTGTGAACTCTGGCTGAACCCCTGGGTGTACTGTTTCAGGCACGCTCTGACAACCTCGCCCCAATGACCCGGCTCGCGACTGCACAGTTCACGGGGAGGTCCTCTACTCACGCACAGGCGCCCCCCCCCCCCCCTCCTCCTCCTCCTCCTCCCCCCCCCTACCTCCCCCCCCCTCTCTGTTCCCCCTGCACCCTCCTTCACCTCTCCACTCTGCCCTCCCTCTCTCCTCTCAACTTCTCTCAATCTCTCCCCTTCATGCTGTGTTTTTTCACAGCCCCTCCTGCTTTCCCTTCTCTCTCTATTTCTATCACAGTGTTGTCAACAAGACAGGAACTGTCTGCCGGCATCTTGGAGAGACGGGTCCTGCAGACCTGCCAATTGAGACAAAGTGTCTTTAAATACCAGACTCGCTAACATCCTTATCAGGCCTGGATAACAAAATGTTCCAGAAGTGGCAGTTTTCACAATAACAAGATTCATTCAGATGCAATATTGAGATTTTAAAGGGAAAAAAAACTAACTTTACTTGAGTGTTTCCATTTTACATGACTTAATACTTCTGCTCCACCACATTTCAGTGGGAAAGATTGTCCTTTTACTCTACTACATTTATTTAACAGCCATAGTTACTTTTTAGATTAAGATTTTACATTCAAAACATATGATCAGTTGATACTCACTTACTACTTTCTAATACATCTAAATTGCACTCTTCGTTAAGTTTCAAGGTAAACTTATTTTCTCCCGGATTTTGGTCACAGATTCAAACAGTTTGAAAGCTGCAGTTAATGTTGGTAATTGAAAGAAAAAAACTCCTCAAAACTAATTTGTTAGGTTTAGGCAACAAACATACTTGGTTATGTTTCGTAAAAATCATCATAGTTTGCTTTTAGATGTATATACAATTGAAAGAAAACAAAACAAAAACGCAATAAAAGAGCTATTTGATCAAATAATATAATATAACACTTACAGGGATCAATCTGCACAAATATGCATTTTTGGTTTTGATAGTTCAAGTACAGTTTGTTGCAAATACTTCTGTACTTTTTACTTAAGTCATATTTTTAATGCAGGACTTTAACTTGTAGTGGAGTACTTTTACATCGCTAGTTAAGGAGATATAGGAATAAAGAATATCAAGGTATAAATATAATCGTACATCATATTTCATTGCATTTACAGTACAGTATGAGAATAGTATAAATATAAGAAAAGCTGAGTTGTTATTCAAACCTTCATTTTTTTCTCTCTCTGTTTCACCACAAAAAAGGTATTTGTCTTGTTTTTCTTTGAGAATGACTCGGCCTTTATGTTATTTTATCTTAAACCCAGTCTCCTTATGATGTGGATCACATCACATACTGCAGTTGAAGCAAATATTGTTTTACTTACTTGAGTTGGCCAGATGGCCAGACATAATGTAATGCAAGATTCAGAATATTGAAGAAGAGGTGGTATAAAACGTCCCTGAGCTTTTTTCTATTACAAAGACAAACGCTGGTGGCATGATGCATTATTAATAACACGAGGATTGATTTATGAATTGCTATCAGGTGAGGATGTTTCTATTAAATCACATCAGCACAAATGGAAAAGAAAAATACTTCATACAGCCAAAGTGTCAACATTGGTCATTTGGAGTGAATCGCAGTGGTTCTTATGATATTGACTGATATTGCCTTGATCTGCTCTGGATATATTACAGTGTCTTTTCCTTCGTCAATGAGTCACGGGTAATTTCAACATAGCCCTCATTGATTTTGGTCATGGAGCCAAAGGAATATGATGATTCAGTGTGTATTTTGGCCTTTGGTTTACTAATTCAGGCTTAAAGTCTGAAATGATAGAGAGGAGAGGAGAGGAGTGAAAAGAAGAATTAGTCTGTCATTGAAAACCATTTTCAAAATAAAATGCCAGTGCACAGGGTGAAAATAGGCCAACCGTTTCTGTCTGATGCGGTCGGGCTTGTTCGTACCCGTGGCCCACCTGGTGTGATCGGCAATAAACAAACACTTCATAAATCTAGAAAGCATTCCGTCTCTATCAATGTGCTGTGTCATACCACTCACTGCTGATCACCCCACCAGTCATCTCATTAACTCCCTTCCAACCTCTCTCTAACCCCTGGTACAGGCTTTACTCTTGACATTATGGGAGGGACCACTTATCCACTCAAAGGACCCATGCTGAGCTGCCTGTGCAAACTGCCTGATTAGTTGGCCACCCCTGACTTGCTGTTTGGTCTGTGAGTGTCGAATGATAGATTGTCTCTCATTTGTCTTTTTCAAAAGCCTTTATAAGCCTCTGCTCCATCTGTGCGGTCAGAACTTCCACCTGGTACTTTGTGTTATTTGAATTTCACACATGAACAGCCGTTTCCGAAGAGGAACTGAATGAGCAAAGAAGATCTTTTCATGATATATACTAGAAAGTGTAACTAGAAAAAAAAAAATCCGCTTTTAACTTCTCTTATATTACTGAAGTTTCACTTTCACAGACATGGGTGTTTTCTCTGTGTGGCCGCAAAGTCTCGTTTTCACACTGCAGAGCTGTTTCTGTGTCCAGTGAGAATAGTAACACGAGCCTTTACAAAGACACACAGGGATGAGAGCTTTAAAAACAAACCTTCCTCTAACTGTCAGGAAAATATTTATTGGCGTAGGTGGCTCTCCTCACCTCCCCCCACCCACCCCCGGAATGACCTCCGTTTACCCAGGGCATGCCCTCGTTCCCTACACACCCCGCGGAACTCCTGCTGGAAACGGGTTTGTGTTACAGGGCCCCCGGGGGCTCACAGCAGGGGCTGGAGGCCGTCAAGAGCAGGCCCCTTCAGCCATGGACAGCTCCTCCGCTCTCGCAGAGTCAGCGAGGGAAAGACCTGAACTTGGAATGACCCCACCAAGCAAAGTCCCCGATGGGTTCATCCACAGGCCAAAGCTCCGGTTCCCCTCACCCCTACATTTTCCTGCTTCTCTCTTTTTTTTTTTTTTTTTTTTTTTTTGGACCTGTTTTTCCAAGTAGACCAATACATTTTCCAGAGAAGTATCACTCCCCCTCCCCCCACCAACACCCCCCATCCCTTCCTGCTTCCCTTCCTCCCACCCCCCTCTCAAACACCCCCATCTCATACAGAGTCACCTAGTTAACTCTTCTTGCTCCTCTCCTGAAGAGGAAAGGCCTTTCAAGTTTATAGCCCATTCAGATGCTTCCTCTTCTTTACACCTGCCAACTTAATGTGTTGGGAGTGTGGAGAGTTTATTGTGCTCTTATCATGTATGCAGTAGTTTGTGTTCCTTTTGAGCAACAAAGAAAGAAAAGAGAGAGAGAGATTTAGTCTATCACTGTAATTTTATATAAGTATGTATTCTACTAAAAATGCACTATTTTGGTGTACTATTACTAAAGTCAATTTTAACACATTTATTCAACAGCTGCTAGTTTTTTTGTGGTTGTTATATTTTTCATACCAAACAGCATAATCTTGATCATAGGGTGGATATGATGGCCACCTGATGAATGTAAGTCTTTTAGTTGTGGTTTTGGTTTTTGCACCAACTGCTGAGGGAAAAGACTTGTTTTGTTAGCTGCTAATGGCTCTATCATTGCTGGATTTTTACTCTATTGTAGGAGCGCCGGCTCTACTCAACCCACCTCGCTCTTCTTGGCGTTCATTAGCAAAAGTAAGGGATTGTACCTGGTACTTTTAGTTTGACACCACATTGGTCAAGGTTAAAAGCAAGCTGATTTGATACTACAACTTGGCGTTAAAGTACTGCAGACCACCATTGGTCAGAGAGAATCGTCACTTGTGCGACACAAGACATCTTGCACAGACCGGCCATTTTGATCAATAACAACCAACAATCTTTTTTTTTATTCACTCAACCCAGATTTTAAAAAAAAATGGCATCCTGGAAAGCTACGTTGCACACTAAGTAACATTACAGTAACTAGCATTACTACGTAACATTACACTTAGTAACAGAATGTAACATTTCACAACGGTGTACACTACGCAACGTTACAATACCCACTACACTATTTAACACTACACTATGTAACATTACACTAGGTAGCATTACACTACGTAGCATAACACTTGGTAACATAACACAATGTAACATTTCACAACAGTGTACACTACAGAACGTTATACTACGTAACTTCATACTACGTAACTTTATACTAAGCTGTACACTAAGTCACATTTCACTACGTGATGCTACACTACGTAACGCTACACTATGTAACGCTACACTACGTAACGCTACACTACGTAACGCTACGCTATGTAACGCTACACTACGTAACGCTACGCTATGTAACGCTACACTACGTAACACTACGCTATGTAACGCTACACTACGTAACACTACGTAACGCTACGTAACGCTACACTACGTAACACTACGCTATGTAACGCTACACTACGTAACGCTACACGTAACGCACTATGTAACTACAATAACACTACGCTATGTAACGCTACACTACGTAACGCTACACTACGTAACGCTACACTATGTAACAATACACTATGTAACAATACACTACGTAACGATATATAATGCCTTAAACTACGTAAAGTTACACTACGTAAAGTTACACTACATAAAGTTACACTACGTAAAGTTACACTAAGCAGCACACTAGGTAACACTACGCTATGCCCAATACAACTTACACTACCATGTACACTACAATGCACACTAAGTAAAGGTACATAATGCAGTACTCAACGTAACCTTACACTAGCCTTTTAAATTGACTAAGTGCAGACAATACTCTGTTTAGTTGCCAATGAAATGTTTCAGCAAGTCGTGTTGAAATGAGGCATATGTTCACCAGCTAGCAGCTGAAAACAACTGTCTGCTGCTGCTGGAAAAAAAGATTGATGACAGCAGAGTTTGTGGGCGCTTTGGGGAAAAGAAGAGTACAGTGACTCTAGGTGGGTTTGTCAAGTGTTCTCTTTAACATAACACATATTAATTTAATCCATTGATAGTATTAAAAAAATGAATAGTGCAGCTTTAGCAGTATTTTGAAATACATGACTTGAACTTGTAATGGAGTGTTCTTACATCTTGGTGTGATACTCTTCTCTGGGTGTAAAGAATGTGAATACTTCACTATAGTGTCTGTGCGTATGTGTGATGTGTTATAAAACATCTCACAACTCTAATATTATGTAACAGAACAGCAAAAATAAAAATCACTGATGTTACATAATCAGTAAACTGTTGCAGAGACTGCAATGTTTACTGGCTACACAACAGATAAAACTGACTATGGCTTTCATTTCTTGCTGGATAACCTGTTAGCCATATCGAATGTACTTCATCACTGTCTGAACTTTAGTACTGGTATCAGACTTCAGCACTTTCATACAGCCACAGAATTTCACTTTCAACTTCTTCAGAAAGAGAATCTGCTTTTCAATAAGTAACCTTTACAAGAACCAGGAGACAAGATCCGTGATATGTTACTTCTCTGTTTTACCATTTGTAGGAGCTCAGTGAAACATTGCAAGTCAGCGTTTCACCAAGTCTGAGTCAATGTCACCAAGATGAATCCCTTTCCTTCTGACTCTGAACTCCTCACTGCAGCTCAGGTACTAAAAGCAGTGGACTTTTCCACTCAGCCTGAACCTCTGTGAGCTCTGAGCCGAGCGGCTGGCAGAGAACCAGACATCAGCAGTGGTACTATAAAGGCTTAAAGACAGACAGGGCTCCAGAGGCATTGGCAAGCCTTCCACCATGAATTTTGCATAATAAAGTCCATAACACTCAATATCCTCACCTTAGTTGTGCACCATTTATGACACCAGTGCGGGGGCCCAATGGATTTATAGGTATTAAAATGTCCCTTTGAAAATTGGATTTCTATTAAAATGCTATGGTAAGGAATTTTAACAAGGAAAGCTCATTTGTTGGCAGGGTCTTTTCTTTTTTCCACTTGAAAATGTGGGAAAGCGTGGGTGTGAACCTGAAAGAGTGCTTGTATCTTGGATTCAATATCTTGTGATATTAATTTTAATGCAAATCAGCAGTGTTTAACAGTCAGGATCAGATCACAGAGAAGTAAACAAAAAGCATTTGACTGTGAAAAGCATGCTGTTGCACACTGAGCACACCGCTGTAATTGCTGCTGCCACTGCTTTGAAAAAATGATGCCTTTGCACCCCCATGTGGCGCAATCACATTGTTACACATTCACTGGAGACATTGCCACAGAGAGGATCTGATGTGGTTTTAATGGATTATTTAATGTTGATGATTTTAATTTCTTATTTTATAGTATTGTTTCGTGAACCCCTGTGGGGATATCCACATTGACTTTACTTGAATCCCTGCAGCTACTGATGGAGTTATGACAGAGAAGCATAATTCAGTTTGAAAATCCATCATACCTCACACTTTGGTTTCAAACACACTCCATTTGTGAACGAGGGTGACTCTTATTCAAAGACAGACACCAAAGAACTGAAAGACACGCGCCTGTGATTGAGCTGTCACCGAGATGTAAAATATAGCAGCGCTCCATTAACAATATCTGGGAGAAGGTTTTTATGGACGCCCCGCATATTTGAGCTTTTATATCGAAATGAATTTTACTCTACAATTGTTCACACCAGTGAACAGGAAAATGTATCCTTATAGGCTGTTTTAAAAAACCTTTTACTACAGTTGCGTGCTCTCACAGATAGTTTTATAATCTTCTTTCCAATTTATTCTTCATGGAAGAGCTCAGTGGTGTCCCTTTGTGTTTTTACTTTTAAACTAGGTTTGCTCATAATAGTGAATATTTACAGAGCTGCTCAGATGATGATATAATCTAGTAGTTTTTACATTGATTTGTAACTTGAAAATATTAAGTCAATGTTGGTTTATTTTCTGATAGGAAGGCGCACATTTGTCTCGCTCATCTGTTCAACATTTATATGAGCCATGAACTTGTCACATTTTAAAAAAGCTTGTTCATTTGTGTTTAGTCTTTCTTATCAAACTGATTTTCTTAATGTTATTTCCCTGACCTGCCTGATCTTTTTAGAAGAAGAAGTGCACTTCTCCTTAAAAATATCCTTGAGGGTCATTTTTCCTTCTGTTATTTTTGTCCATTCCAGAGAGGGGAAAGTTTACTTTACTAACAGTTTTAGTTTATTAAGCCTCTTAAAAATGTACATGTGTTAATATCTTTTTTTCATGGTGCTTTTGAATACCAATTGGCTCCAAATGAGGGGAGATTGACGCCACCTGGGTCAAAGTGGCACTAATTTCCAGAGATCCTCCCTGATTGGCCACAAACGGCAGGTGACAGGGTATAAAAGGTCATGGAAGACAACAAACTGGTTGTTCTGGGGGTTTTTTTCCACTGTGTAGGAAAGTGTAGAAAGGGCAGTGTGTTTGGCACCTGAAAGGCTTTTTCTCATGAATTGTCAGTAGATGAACCTAAATGATAAACTTAATTAAATGAATGAAAATTAAAATTAAAAAAAATCAAGCCTGCTTGCCTGCCCATAGTCAATAAAACAATGACTAACAAAACATAGTTTGACAAATGTAATTTACGTTTGGCTTTACTTTTTTGATATAATTGTGCACATAGAAATCGGTTAAACGGGCTAATTGATAGTAAACGCATTACTCAATTTGCCATTACTCTATAAATGTTCAATTAATTGGACCAATTATGCATAAATGAATCAATATGACTGAGTCTAAGTGTTCTTTCAAACTTTGAGGGTAACCTTTCTTAATCTGCTTACCCCAAGGTTGTCCTGGTATGAGGAAGGGTAAACCACAGATCTAAAGGGAGATGATTGAGAGGGATAATACTTTAATCGCAGCTGGATCTCAGCAAAGTTAAAGGGCACATTGAAGAAAGAAAAGGATTACGGGCATCTCTGACAGCTGACGTTGTTGATGTTCAGATGGAAGAAATACACGAGAACAAAAATCAGTTCTGTTCAGACCAGAGTCAATATGCAAGTGTATGTTTGGGGTGATTTATAGTATATAACATCATTCTGCATTGGTAATCATTTTCCATTTTGTTTCCTTTTTCCAAAATAGCAAGAAAAGAAATAAACAAAATATACACGATATGGGAAAGAGTTAGCTTCCTAAGAAAGAAAGAAAACATGTTTTTTCTATCATGTAAAGCTATCAAAAACACAGACCTTGGAATAGTAGACATCCATTACCATTTGCTTTGTCAAAAGAAACATGTAACTGATATTTGTCCATTCATTGAGCCAGTGACCTTAGTATTTCTGGTTCCATTAAAGGCCCTCAATGCAAAAAAGGAAGGATTTAAATCAAGGCTTTCGTTTTGGTAAATGCAGCTTTGGAATAAGCCGACTTGATTCAGCACATGAATGTGAGTTACCACAGTTCCCATAGAGTAATAATATATTGAGCTCTGTTGATGGCTGACCTCTTGCAATATCTTCTCTTACACAATTCTCCAGTCTTCTCTACAGCACTCCGCTTTCCTTTTGTCTGCTTGAACGACAGTGACCCTCATGCTTACATAAACATTAACATAACATTTCCATGGCTAAGCCGACCAAATGTCCAACAAAATGTAGATTAAATTGTTCCACTGGATAACCCTTTCCAATGAAAACATGACACATAATGTATGTTAAACAAAATATTAAAAAGCTGTGGAGCACACAGTGTTTTGATGCACCATATTTTAAGATTGCAACAAAATGACTGGCCCTTATTGGAGAACTCTTAATATTTTTAAAATGCAGATGTTCATGCAGATGTTACTGATGAACACTTTCTTCTTGAGATCTACAGGAACAAGGTGTATTTCGCTTTTTTTTTTATTTGGAATGACAAGTGGATAAAGTTACCCTTTTGTTAAAGCCTTACCATATTAAATTCACCTTACTCTTATATGCTCTGTTTAATACAAAGAACAATAATACAGTGCTAATATTGCAGGCCAGATGCATTGACACATGACTATCACTAGATGGCAATACTTGACTGACTTACTCCATCAATCATGGTGGGACAATGTTAATTACCTATCCTTTTTTGATTATAAAAAAACGATTACCCTGATGCATTTAGTGATATCAGAGTGGCAAAGATATGAGTTGTTCTAATACAAGTGTGAGGTAACAAATGTGTAATTTTCTCCTGGCTGAATTGTTTGACACATTGAAATCAGATTCATTTCAGATTATGTGAATGCAAATTTCCCCGCTGCGGGACTAATAAAGGATTATCTTATTTTATCTTATCTTATGTTAATATTTCAAAAAGAGAATTTCAGAATAAAAGTCCCACAGAAAAAGGTGCATTACTTTTCTTACACTTAAACACTAAATGATGCATTTACTGACTTGTGTTTTAATTCAAACTCTGTTATTTTTCCCTATTACACAGTCACAGTATTATGTGTATTGCTTCTGACCAGTTATAATGTATTATATTTGCATAAATGACTAAAATACAGTATGTACCCATTGTTTCGGATGTTTCCTGTAGGAACGGTGACGAGTTATGTTTGTAACTTCATACGTGTGACAATGTGATTCATTATGTATTGTGAACTGTAGTATGATAGTCGCCGGCCTTGATATGTGAACCTGGCCCAGCCTGTTTACCTATTAATGTTAAACATTTACCAGAACATATTCATGACATGATCCCAAGAAGAAGCACTTATTACAATTCCAACCTCGGTCACGCACACTGTCACCTGTGAAACTAGCTATGCAATTATGGCACATAAATGTGTAATGATGCTGCTTCAGGTGATGATTAATTCAGGTTTTTTATAGTCTGTTATGAACATGCTCTTGCCAAATGTCACAAAAGGTGAGTCCCTGTTTTATTCTATAGCTGATGGATCTGACGTGTCCAGTTTGGGTTTTTCAGGGATGGATGAGCTCAACCTTTCAAGGTGATTATCTGTTATTGGACATGTGATGAACACACCAAACCGGTAACCTTTCAGCGAGACATTTTTCCAATCACAAGCAGTATTACTCCACCGTCAGTGTGAAGGAGGTCCCGCTTTGCGTCTCGTTAAAGATGACTCACCTTTAAACACAGAATTCATCACAGTCGTTTGAGCTTTGCGCGGCTTTTTGCTTTTATAGATGCTGTCATGCAAAATAGAAAGAAATAAGCGTGGATATGTTGAAGAGGCAAAATCACTGCCATTACTTTTAACAGTTCATACAACTGTACTCGAATGTATAAAAATAAACTGCAGTCGTAAAAAAAACGGCCTTTGTTCTGCTGGTTGTGAATGTAGTTTTATAGTTTGTCGGATCATAATTATGATGTGTTTTGACAACCGCTTCAGTTGAGTCAGTGGCTGGCCTCAGCACAGCCTCACACAGGCTTTAGATTTAACAGCTTCTGACAAAGAGCCCTCCCTTTTGATGGAGCTCCACAGAAGTCATTGCTCCCCCCTCCCAAAAACAAAAAAAAAACACTCCCGGCCGGGCAGCACTACCTCACTGAGTTCCATTGTTTGATTTGTTTCGTTTGTCAAGGTCAAGCATATGCATTTCATCAGTCGAGTGAATCTGAGTAACTCTGCAATTACTTAGCATCACACTGGCAGGGTTCTCTCTCACAGCATGCATATCAGTTTCTCTGCAAGATGAAATCATCCGTAGCCTCTCAGGTGACTTTTTGAGCATTGCTTCATTATTCAAGCCCACATTTTAATGATCCACGAGCAGTTTCCCCACAGCAGAGACTGTATGGCGACTTTGTCCCTTCTCTGTGTTTCTTTGTCTGAATGAAACATGGTCGGTCAGTCTGTGACTTTTATGGCATTCTATTAAAAAGCCCATGTGCTTACAAGGAATATGTTTATTTATTCATTTATTTGGCAGGAACAGCTGATGTCAAATTTGATTTTAAGAAATACAAATCACATTTTACATAAAAAAAACACATAATACATCATTATACATTACAACCATATGTTGTTTGCATGTCGGTATGTGCGCCAATTCATGCTGGTACATGTGTATGTTAATAATTACACGGGTGTGTGTGTGTGTGTGTGTCCGTGTGCATATATGTATGTTTATTAATGTGTATAGGTTCTTATGTGTCCATGTGTAAGTGTGCATGAACAAGTGTATGATCAGAGTTCAGTGATCAAAGGTTTTCTTTTGTTTCACCTTTTCATTTGATGTTTTCAGATGATTTAGGGGTTTTTATATATGGTGGTTGGGCTTTCCAATAATTTATTCCTCTGACTGAAAAAAATTACTTCCCAGAAGTAGTTTTCACTGTGCCACTCTGCAGTAGCCACTGCCCAAGTGGCACTTATTTATTTCTGTTACATATAGACGAAGAATAGCTGGGGGTTGATAGTTCGGGCATTTTTAAATCAATTGGATCAAAGGAACTTGTACTTTTTTTTAGAATTATACAGCGGTGCCATATGGTTTGTTTTGATCCATTATTTTCAGAGCTTGTTTAACAGGTTTGACAGTTGACTGTGAAGCCTGACTCTGTACAGAAACACAATAAAATGAGGTTGAAAATATCATGGCATGCATAATCAGTTAGGCTGCCTTAAGGGTAATTATACTTCATTAAAAAGTTTACCGTTACTTCACTCTTGCATTTCTTTTCAACATTTTTATCACATTTTAGTTGGGGAATCCAAAATCATTTCAAATATGAAATGACTGATTTCCATTATTTCCTCTTGCTCTATCATGATTGTAAGAATGTCTCGTGCTTTTACATTCAGATTTATGCTCCAATTAGTAGAAATGATTCTGGATTAAAGGCATAAAGGCCGAGGGCCGGGGCTTCGCTGCAAGCTTATGCATGTACACCACACAACACCCGGACAGATGATGTAGTAAGCATGTGCTGCATCATCATCAGAATGGTGGTTAATGACATGTTGATGGAGAAAGATGGGTGAAGAGACTCGAGGGCAGCATGACAGAGCTTAGAGCGTCGTATGAATAGACACTTCAGTGCCATATGCTTCATTCTAAGTGGACAATATCTGAATTAACAACATAATCACTCACACCTTCTTATGAAAAAAAGAATGATAATCATTCTGTTGCTTTGAATTTTTTGACAGGGAAGTGCTTGAAATATTTACTGATTACAACAGCAGAAATTGTGCACAACGTCCCTTCCACTCTCATTGCTGGTCATTAACAGACGCCTTTGTTCGTAGTGACAACCTGTCTGCTCCTGGAGGACAGCACGTCCTCTCCTCTTTAGGATAACTGGCAGTGATCGCTGAACAAGCATCCGCTGTCTCATGTTAACTGGTCACAATTAGCTGAGCGATCGCCCCGAGCTGAAATCAGTCCTTAAATAAAAGTGTTGAAGGGAAAAAGGGGAATGAACCTGGGGGATAACTTTTGACATCTCCACCTTTTTTATTTTGGGCCGAATGAGTCAGCATGAGTCATAAAGGTTTTTGCTATCATTGACTTTGTGTGCAGCCTCATTCCCAGGGCTCTAATGTTGTTGTTTTTTTTAACAATTCTCTATCTGCAGGCTTTGAATTAAACTGTGGTCATCTCACAAGCTAAATTCTCTTTAACCTTTTCTTCAATATTAGCTGCGGTTCATTGTGTGTGAATGATGTTGTGCTATTGTTTCATGGTCTCCCATGCGGCCCTCTCTGCTTCCCTCCGTGCTAGGATAATCCAAACAGATGTGGACTTCCCTCAATGCCCCCCCCCTCCCCTCTCAGTTCGATACCCTCTCTCACATCAACTAATCTCAACCACGCCTGTGATAGCAGAGAGTACCATCTGGACCTCCACATCTGGACTCCTGCATGCCCCTCCTCCTATTCCTCTCTTTCTTTATCCCCTCTGTATACGATCTCCAACGCTGATACAGAGTGCAAACCAAGGATTTAACAGCCCATCAAGCTTTAGAGTCTTTATATATCAGTGTCGCAATCAGGGATGTGACGGAGGTTAAACTAATCTAAAATCGAGTGTTTTGCCAGTATTTATATGTGAAACACTTCAGTCAATCCTAATGATCTTAAGTCTCGTTATAAGAATGAAGGGCCAGATTGATGAAAGTTACATGTGTACTTTATATGACTAATTATGACTTTTTAAAGGGTTTTTAATTACACTTTTTTTTTTTACTTCGCAGTTCATTAATCACCTTGGATACAGTAATTAGTTAGCATTAATTTGAGGTCCACTTACTTGTTTGTTCTGAGGCTTTAGAGCGAATCACACGGTCGTCAGCAGAATAAGTTTGCTCCGATGTCACAGTAGATGTTCAAACCTCTTTGACTTCCCTTCCATGTTTCATTCTTGACCTCCTTGCAAGCAGTTGATTAAAGATTGTCTTGTCAATCACAAACTGTATTTTCTCCTGCTGTGACGTTTAAAGTTTCTGTTGCTCCACAGGCCCTGAAAGCCAGCAGCAAGGGTGACCAAAAACTGGTTTTGGCAAAGAAAAGATTGAGTGATTTCACATTAGACACTTCTATTTGGGTTTGGGTCTGTGCTCCTCTTCCTGGTTTGATGCAAGTCTATTATTAAATGAAGGCTGAGACACGGAATCAATCGCCCTCATGTTCTCTGATTGTGCGCCAGCTAGTGCGGACCAGATTTTACTGCTCTTGTGTTGTTCACCAATGATATGTCGCGATACGACACCTGGAATTGGTTTAAAGTTGGTAAAAGACATTTTATGTTGTTTTGCAACATGTGAATCAGAATCTGACAACAGGGGTTGGGTTGTTTGCTTATGTTTAATGAGCTTTTTTTTCCCCATTCTTGATTGTTGCCTATCAAGTTTGGAATTTCTATTGTTGTAGAGAAAACTCAAGTTGTGTGGCTTTGGTTTGCATATGTGGAACATTGTCCCACACTAAAGCTTAAAATAAGTCCAAACCTACACAGAAGTAACAGGAACTCTGAATGTCCAGCCATTATTTCTGTGTTGTGAGGAAGAGAGGAAGCTATTGTGATTTATTCATAATTAACTATTGAAAAGTAAGCATTATCATTATGTATTATCCACACAGCTAAAAAATCTTTGTCATTTATTTACAGCCAGTAAACCCAGCTGGGACACCGACCGTTACACTTGAGTTATTTAATTGTTTGATGTCTAAACTGCCGGTTTGATTGTAGACTGTTTTGACGCTGTCAGGAATTTAACTGCACAGATGGTGATGAGCCAGTTATTGATGAAACCATTTACTGCATCATCACTTCCATTTCATCACACGCTACAGAGACAATCCAATGGCAGTCCTTGGGTATATTGCCCACATGTTCCCTCTGAGTGCCTGTATTAATTGTTCTGGACACGAGGATGTATAGAAGGAGAACAAACAAAGGTTAAACTCTCCAAGGTGACTCCATCTAACTGTTTTTTGTTTTTTTTGCACCCTTTAGTAGAATTGTGAATTGTGAAAAAGGCTCTTTTGCCTGCAGGAAACTTTGGAATCTTTTTATATCCATCAGCAACAATTCATTCCAGTGGTTTCACACGGTGGACGGACGAGTCGTTGAAGTATGGAAAATGCTATAGCCGGTGTGTTTGAACACACGCAGCTGAGGCTTTGCCTTGACATTTATGGTGTTGTGAAAATGGAAGTGTAAACAGGGAGGATGTTCCACTAAGTGAAGCGCAGAGTAGAACAAATGTGACCTGTCTCCAATCTCCTTTTGTTCCATTTACTTTCCAGAGCTTTGTTGCTGCGTAAACCCAATCCATCTACAAACTCTAAGTAGGCCAAATGGAAGCCTATTTATAAAGAGAATATCATGAAAATAAGTTGTTCTCTCTGTGATATATATATATATAGTTTCCTACCAGCTTGTTATTTCATTTCCTCTCTCCAGCTGTCCTGACCGATCACACTTTGATGTATTTAATCAATGAAGGTTTCATCTATTGTTGACACATGAATAGAAAGAAGAGAAGATATTATTTTTTTTTTACATTACATTACATTACATTCATTTAGCAGACGCTTTTATCCAAAGCGACTTACAGGAAGTGTATTCAACATAGGTATTCAAGAGAACTACTAGTCACCAGAAGTCATAAGTGCATCTCCTTTCTTAAACAAGCATCTTAAAGCATAAACCAGAGCAAAAGTACAGTGCAGAGGCAAATTACTACGAAAACAATAATTGCAACAGACTAATACGAATACAATAAGTGCTACAAACTACTACGTTAGGATAAGTGCAGTCTATTGTTGCGAACTGATACGAATGCAATAAGTGCTACGAGGAAGGCTCAGGGTAGTGCTTCTTGAATTTCTATCCAAGGAAAGGAATCAAGGAGGTACAAAATGAGATAAGGGCCAAGTTGTTCAGCTCGGCTGTCAGCAGTGAGAGATGCTGTATTATTTTAGAACATAAGTATTCGGTAGTCTGTTCTATAATATTGTAACAATAATCAAAGATGATAAAAGTGATTTGTTGTGCTGCAGAATCAAAATGTTTTTTCATTAAAATATAGCATACAGTAATGTATCTCTACTGTATTGCAAGCCTGTATTAAATAGAGCATCTTCATCAGTGGGTTTACATGGTGGTTTTCTACATCGGATAATTATTGTATCATGACAAATGAGTAGGTGAGGATGCATCCAGATGTTTCTAAACCATTATTGAGTTTCACTGCTTCCTCCCACTGAATCCTAATGCCACAATTTTCCTGCAGGCCATATCTGTATCTGCCATCCGTGCCTAAGCAGAGCTGCTTTTGTACAGATGTAGTATTTTGCTCAGAATTCGATGAATGCGGTACATATTGACCTCATAAGGCCTCGAGTGAGTCAGTATGAGCGATGCTTAGATCTTGGTGTTACCAGCTTGCTCTTCCCTCATTCATCTTTAATGTGTTTGCTGTGCCGGATTAATTTCTCCAGTTCAACACATCAATCACAGGATGACACCACTTCCCACTGGGTGATTACAGTAAACAATTTCACCCCCGATTTTTCTCTTGCGCCTTAAACACGAATTAATTGTACTGACATCAACGTGGGTGAATAGAATAAACATAAGCAGTGGTACTTTTATGTTATAGTTTAACAAATGCTGTGTGTGAAATAAACTACAGCGTCTAATTATGTTTTACACTGCTCAGTGGAATTCAAAAGAAATCGTGATGTCTGACATTTGTATCTCTGCCCAATGCTTTCTCAATTCCAATTTGTAATTTACCGCAGGTCAACCACGCTCTCTTCCTGAACCTAACTAAGAAGTTTTTGTTGCTTAAACCTAAACTTCTTGTCAAGACAGGATTCGTTTGTGGAAACTGACATGTAGTCCCTGACACGTCCAAAACTAAAGCTAGAGGGGTATTTATGGCGTAATGGTTTGAAGCAGGACCGGGCTGCAGTATTTGATAAAATTGCCCTGAGAATGTGTTGCTCTGTCGACTACAGGGACTGTGAATGTTTGTTACCCCCCAGCAATGCAACAGAAATATTTGCAAATTACAAATCAGATCAGCTTACAGATACACATTAACTCGAGCGTGGGGCTACATGAAGGAGCTGAGCTGTTGATTAATCAGTGAGATTTTGATACTACTATGTTTTTTGTTTTTTTTATCTCTGTATATAAGAAATACAATTTGAGGGTAGCTGAGTCCACCAGCCTGCCAGCGTGTGTTTTGGTGCAGTGGATGAGCAGTTTGCCAGTAGCATGCATTGATGCTCATGGCTGCCCACGGCTGCTGTGTCCCCGATCCACCTCTCACCCTCTCTGCTGTGAATGATATTTCAATGCTGCTGCCAAAAGCTGTGACCGGGTGGTGGCAAATGCTCGTCTTCGTGTTTTTCTCAGGAACACAGATTAAATCTAAAATAACAGTGCAACATGCTCAGGGTGTTTTCATGCAGAGCAGATTTGTGAGTTGTTTGGACACATTTTTAGGATATTTACTGAGTTATTTTGTTCACTTGGGCCTGGTAGCAATGTGCAAGACAGAATTTTTGTTCATATCATATTTGGGCACATCAGTGTCAGGGTGCTTCGTATGGTACACATGTACCTGTAGTGGCTTCAATAGAGCTAGATGTTAAAGGGCACACCACCAACTTTGTATTCAGTTGATTTCTAAATGAACTTGATGTCAGAAGGGTATTAACTTCAGGATACCTTGTATCAGGATCTTCTATTTTGACCATTCATTTTGTTTTCATTTGTCTCTTTGGTGCTATAGTGTAGTATTTTATTATTCTATCCTTACTTTAGCCCCGTGATAGTCTGGCCACCTGACCAGGGTGTACCCTTGCCATTGCCCAATGTCGGCCCCACCACCCTGAGAAGATAAGCGGTTACGGATAATCGATGGATGGATGGATGGATGGATGGATCCTTACCTTCAACACAAGGTGAGTGTTTCCACAAGCAGTTCTGACATTGAACACCGGGCGGAGTATTGACGTATGAAGTGCTCTCCAGATCACAAGACTCAGATGTGTGGAACGTAGGTGACTGGCATGCTTAAATCTGATTCTGCTGATTTTGCAGATAGAATATGGACAATGCTGCTGTCTACATAATGCTACGTTGATGAGGGACAGCGAATAAATGGATAGCCGGATCCAAAGAGATAATGAACACCGGACATTGGTTTGTTTGTAGCCCAGAGAACTCTTTCTGAAACAAGATCTCTCCCTTGTTTGTTGAAAGGCACTACAATAATGCCATTTTGATATCAGACATACAGCAATTGTATGTGTGAATAGGTGTTAAAACGTTAGGAAGAACGAGAAGAAGGGACGGTAAGTACTTTAAGCGAAGACATCCCAATCTTGATTCCAACCGTTTTTCACCGTTTTGCCAATCCGAAACCAAATCCCCATCCACTTCTCTAAAAGTAGGAACCATTCTGTTTGTCAGTCATCCAGACAAGAGAGAGCGAAGCATCAGGTGTGGCCGCTTTTGCAACCTGACCCCCCCTCTGCTGCCCTTTGCTCCCCAAACCCTAATCCCACTGTAAGCCACCACCAGGACATTATTCATTCAGAGCTTCCTCTGAGGGCTGGCTTACTTTCCTCTCTGTCCTGCTCGCTTCCTGTCTTTGTAGGTCAGGAACAGACGGTAACAAGAGACCGTTGATAGATAAATAAATAAATAAATGCATAAATAAATAAAGCATATTTTTTTTCCAAAACACAATTTTCATTCATTAAATCATCGGTTACCTCACGAACATTGTTAAGTGTCTGACGTATGACAGACTTAACTTGAATGATAGATCCTTTTTATTGTTTTGGTGTTTTTGTAGATATTAAATGAGCCAGCTACGATAAACCAATTGTACTTGTGACAAAATAGTCACACTGTTGACTCACAGAAACTCCAAAGTAGATGGTATTACTACATACCGTACACTCCAACTAGAATGTGGCTGCTTAGATGGATATCCTCATCTGACCTATCACAATGCCTCAGACAAATCAAAAAGGGAGGATGGATGAGGAAGTCACAGATTGGTTCACAGGGGTCACATTTTTTTTAAATGCCAGGTCCAGTCAGTTGATGCATGGAGAGAGGGGCGAGGCAGCCTCACTGAGGGCCATGCTTCCCAGCATCCCTCCCTCTCCCTGTTCCCGCCTCGGCGTCCAAGTGCTCGGGCCTCCGGCTGTGTAGCCATGACAACCAAATGAGGTAAATGGTTGCAGGAGAATCCTCATCACGACCACCACCCTCACAGGCCTCTTTACTGCGGTGCACTTACACAGCATGTGCAAAGTCTTTCCTCGTATGCTGTTCGCGGTTCAATCTGGCTATTCCTGTTTGGAATCTCAAATATCTTCATAAATGATTCTATGCCTATTGTTATATGCCCTGACTGCTTTCCTTATAGATACCCCGAGGGGTGAGGTTTGGTTTCATCATGTGATTCTTTAACATCAGACTTCTGGAGGAAAAGCACACCATTGCGTTAGACCGACTCGTGTGGAGAAATGAATCATTAACATGAGGGAAGAAAAAAGAAACACAGACCCATGTCGACCGGAGAACTAATTCCCCACTGCAGCGCCTCATATGAGCTGAAGAGCTTGACACTGAAAAAAAAAAAAAAAAAAAAAAAAAAAAAGACACTGGAGGGAGCCAAAAAAATGAATGTGCTGGGGGATAGACTTGCGTGCCAATTCCTTTTTCGTCTGACTAATTGTAGATTGTCCAAATGCATACAGCTCCAAATGTAAGAAATTGTCCATGAACACGCTCGAGAATTATTATGCAAGTGGATGGTATTTGAATTTATTTCTTTTTTTATAATTTCTCTAACACCCCTTCCAAAAATAGTGCAGCCATTTGCATACCTGCAGTGTGATGATGACAGTGTTGTGTGAAATAACACACTGAGCCGTGTTTACAGATGAGCCTCGCTCATTTGCTGCTGTGACAGGACGAAATCTGTCAACTCCAGGAAATGAAAGGAAGAGATTCAGAGTTATTATATAGAGTCGTTATTAATGCTCAGCAGTAGATATGACTAAGCTATGAGAATCACATTTCCATTGTGTTACTGTTACTGTCGCATTCTCTGCATGTAGGGCAGCCCTTTATCAAGTAGCATTACCTCCAGCAGGTTGGTCTGTATCACAGGTATTAGCATGATGTTTGCTGCCATATCACGTTCATAATAAATCATCATCAATGAGTTTTTACACACTGATACAAATTCAGACCAAAAGACAGAAAAAAAAGATTTTATTGTATTTTTTTTTTTTTTTTTTTACCAAACATCAATATACAGCTACACATACGGTCTGTTTGACATTTGGAAATGCATTCGGCTGCAGCAACAACGTCACGCTCTTCTCTGTCCCGATTTGAGCCATTCTGACATTTATCTGACAAAACATACGGGAACATGGATTTTGGTATTTTTAAGCAATGTCGAGACAAACTGTACGGAAAGCAGCAACCATAGCTCTGCTTTCTAGGATGCGTAATGCCATAAAATGACTTAGGGGACTGACAGAGTAAATAAATGCTTCATTCTGAAAGGTTTAATAGAAAAATAGACATAAATCTGATGTTTATACTGTAGATAACTCAACAGTGCATGCTCTAGTGTGCTTAATAAAATGAGTAATAGAAAGAAAAGTGTCATGCTAACATATGCTTCAAGCTAACAGCTGACATAATCATTTGTTAATATACAGTAACTACACAGTAGTTGGAAATGATAATGATATGTATAAAAACATTCCCTCTGATTACCTGACTATAGTCTGCACACCCAGATATCCTTCAGAAACCACTCAAATAATGAATTCACTTCAGCTATTGTTGTGGTATTTAGCTTTCAAATGGTTTTGTTTTTTTCCAAAAATTATCATCTGGTACCTCTAATGCAACAAAATAAAAATGGTTTTAAACCTTTTATTGGGAGTTGAGTTGCTTATTGTCCCAATCATACCTTCATTCGCTCCATGGGAAATTTAGGTTATTACTGAATGGAGGAAATTAAATTAATTGGCATTAGCCTTTATGACTGTACTTAGAATTGACTGTTTGCTGAGCCCATAAATGTTTCTTCAAATTGATTTGTCTTCAACTCATAAAGTAGCCATTTGAGTTCTGGCAGATACACAACATCCATACAGTACAACTATTACACTGTTTATAGGATGCTGTGTTTTCAACACAACATGTGACAATACACATTCAATGAAAACAAACATTACAGGATGGTACCAACATGTGATGTGTCACTTCATTTAAAAGAGTGTTTTTGAATCACATTAGTGTTCTGTGAGATTATTGTGCTTTTATTGATGTTGATACTAACGAAAAATAACAAAAACAAATATGTATTTCTTGTAATTTATGTGCAAAATGTGCTTCATAATGCTGCACATTCAGGGTTATGACTTGTTCTTAACCAATACAGGCATTTGGAATTCCTTTTTATCATTTGTTAACCACACATGAACGCTTTGTGCTCGTTGCTCTTTTTCTATCTGTTTGTTTGCATTTAGGGGTTTGACATTCTTTCTGGTTCATATCTCAATTTTCGCTGAATTATTCATGCCTTACAAGAATGTAGGAAGCACTACAACATACCTTAAAAGCTTTGGGAATGAAATACTCCAGCTTGGAGCATTCCAAATCCTAATGGAGGAGGATTTAAACATACAGGATGCAAACGACAAACCAGAACCCATAATATTCAGGGCGCAGCTTTATTTAATCTAGATTGCACTGTACTGATGCTCTTGTGAATGCTGATGCTGTTGATACAGTAAGAGTTTTCATATGAGACTTTTCCAGGACATCAAATCTGCAGATTCAAAAACAAGATATTGGAAACTGTAAAAGGAGAATCAATTCTGGATATCTTAAAGACAAGAGAAAAAAAAAGCAATTTATCCTTAAAGTGACAAACCTCTGTCACCCTCCGCCCTTGGAGAGCAAATAACTATTGGTTCTGAAGTCCCTGTTAAAATAGAGGTCAAAGACTCCCATGTATGAAGCAAAGTAATATAGCTGGTTCTAGGAGGAAAATGCTAATCTTTGGAGACCAAAACTGCTTGAGTATAATATGTGTATACAAAGTGCGATTTGGCTATAGTGCTGCCTTCCCTACCTCACTAAAATCACACATCATCAACAACTAAGTCCTCATATACGACCTCTCCTTCCCCTAAACCTATTCTTTGGCAGATGAAGACAAAACCGGTCTACAAAGTGTAATTAGGGGCTTGCCAATATTAGGTTCACCATATAAAGTGCGTTATTTGACACAATAGTTCTACGTAGATTCTAATTTAATACCGTATTTGCCGCAATTTAAGATTATACTGATATTCATTTTTTCTACACAGGTCACAGTTATCAATCTAAGGAACATACAGTTAATTCTCTTGATTTATATGCTTTGTTTGACTTTACATTATTTTCTTTTGCACATCAATTTGTGATTATATGATGAATATACTGCTGAAAGAATGTGTAGACCCACTGGAAACTCTTCCTGCCTACAATATATCAGCTACCTGCAGTAAGATCTCACCGTTATCCAAATCCTTCTTCTCCTGACACCTCTGCCACCGTTACATTTCACAAGCAGAAGGAACAACAGTATTTGCCAAAAGTAGTGGCTTTGAATCTGAGTGAGGTTCCAAAAGAAAAGACACTGTAAATGGCAGGATATGCCAGCATATCATGGTATAGGCAGGTAATTACTGAGGTCATTGGTCGGTATGACATCCTTTTTTTTTTACGGATTCTGCCCCACACAGATAAATCCCCATGAAAATCATCTAAACAAAGTTTGTCCTAACTTTAAAGTCACTTTTTAACGTGATTACATGTTGAGAAGTTATCGCCTTGTCTAACACTAATGTGACAGCACTGCAGCAACACTTCTTTTTTTATAATCTTTTATTCTTTCATTATAAAGTTGTTAGCCTCACTATATTCATGTAGTCCTACAACATTGAGCCAAGAGCCAGTAGCCATTAAAGATGACCACGGGGCTGTCACAGCCAAAAATACGATCTCTATAATATCATTTTGCAAGTGGAGCAGGGCACTCGATAATTTTTATTGGGACTTTGGCTCATTCCTTGGGAATGTCCTTTGTTACCATACTTCATGTGCAAAGGAAACTACTGCAAACGTACCAGGGCAAGATCCTACCGTTGAACAGTCCTGGATATGCACCACAGAGGAGGCAGCATGAAACGTGTCACTGTCTGCGGTGTCCTCTCATAGTTTGAAGTACCAGGACCACGCGGGGCCCCCAGAGTCAAACCCTCCTCACTCCTCACTCTCCTCCTCGTCCCCCTTGGTGCCTTTACTCCAGCGCTGGAAGCAATGAACAGTTGAAGCCAGGAAGAAGCTTGTCATGATGGCCACCACGGACACGGAGATGCCAGAAAAAATGATGATGAGCAGGTCTGTCAGAGTTAATGTGGCCTGGCACTCGCGGAAGCTGTCCTTGGAGAGCTGGGTCAGGGAAACACGTCTTCCGTCCATGGGGAGGGAGCACTCCATGCCCTCCACCCCTGCAATGAAACAGGAAATGGGATTAGACAGATTTACTGGACCTGCAGTGAATAATGTCACGTTCATGGACATTTAGATAAATGCATTCGCATGGCAGCCACTCAGAAATGACATCATACAGCAGAACAAGCAAGCACTGCAGCTGCGTCTGCACTCCACAGATCTAAAAAGCTAATTTATGTCCCTAATTTAGAATTTAAGGGGATGCATATATGCTCATTAGAGACACAGCTCACACCTGGTCAGAGCTCTGACGTGATCGGAGATAGAGTGCATATTTTGGAAGGTGTTTTGTTTTTGCTCAAGTATATAATTCAGAAAGTGTTGTGTTGTAAAAGATGTGTATTCAACACAGCAATGCAGTTATTTTTCCCAAGAGTGGGAGTTGATTTAATAACTGTTAGGTCAATCGGAAGTCGTCACTTATGAGATGGAGTTGCACTGTGTATACAGTCCACCCACCCACAATATGACTGCAGGTTCTTTGGAAATAAAGTTGAACTACTAAGAAACTCTGAACCTCAGTGATACTGTTAACGTATAGTCTAGTGTCAACTATATATCTATATAGAATATTTTAAATAATTTGTGCTGTTAGAGAGGCTTTATTTTTCGGCTTAATATGTCTGTCGTGCAGTGTAGGCTGCCATTGATGTTTTTACTTTGACAAGATGATAAATTCATTTGCATCTTTTGTTAATGGTTTGGAGACTAAACTATACAACCTTTTGGAATCATTTTAATTTCAGCTGCATAAGGCACATCTTTAGAATTATCTTCCCCATTGAATATAACGCCTGGTCGCATCTCAAAAACGTACTGATGTTACAGTTAACAGTCTGAGACAGGGGCACCTTGAACAAACGCATCTCACAATGAAAGTACGATAAATCAGCAAGCGCTGCTCTTCTCCCTGTCCCGGTAACTTTCACCTAGTTCTATTGTTCAGACATCATTTCAAAGGGAGAGGTCGTTGGCGTCGGCCCTTTTGTGTTTCAAGGGTGCAAGCCTTCCAGTGAGTCTTTTTTTCCGGCTCATGACTACAAAAGAGATATAGCCTCGATCATTAGATAGTTTGAACACAGCTACATGTTAAAGTCTGGTCACTGACGCTACCACTGAGGCTGCAGTTGAGGGTGTTCACTTTCACATGCTTACGGACGCTTTGATTGAACTAGTTTGTTAACCTTAAAGTTTGATTTAAAGTGCTCATTAGAGACACAACACCAATAAGATAAGATAAGATAAGATAAGATAATCCTTTATTAGTCCCGCAGCGGGGAAATTTGCAGACTTACAACAGCGTAGAGTAAAGTGCACACAAGAGACATAGTAGAAGAAGACAAGCTAAAAATAAAAAATAAAAAATGAAAAATAAAAATAAAATAAAACAAGTATTATAAATAAGCAATAAAAAAAAAACCAGTAGAAAAAACAACAATAACTGAAATATTATATTTACAGACAGAGAAAAAAACAACAACTATTTTAACTAGTAGCAATCAATGACGCTTACAGTATCTCGTAGCACTGCTAACACTTCAGACCATAATCCACACAGCCAGTAACTACCTTCATATTTGCACTGACTGTATGGTGAAACTAGACATATTGATGTGAATGTTCTCTTATATGTGGGTAGAGATGAAGCCGTGTGATGTGGGTGGTTGGTTTTACTGGTACTGCACATGCTAATGCACACACTTGGCAGTACATCAATTCTGGGTCTTTGCTCAACAGTCAGCACAATTCACAGTATGTTTTGTAATAAAACAAATGCAGTAGCTGCTCTGATTTGATTTGCTACAAAACTGCCTTAATTCTGAATGGAGACTACATTTAAATGTTATTACAGCAAAGAGAATAATATAAATATATAATAATAACCATGAAACTCCACTAAGAATGAAATAACAATGAAATAATGTGCTTGTAGTCAGTTGATATGTAAAACCCTGGTTAAGATTTGCAAATGTATGTAAAGAAAAACGCTTGAATCTGCTTCATACGTTTTAAGTGACAATGGAAAGAGAAATAATGGAAATAAGTGATGGCATGGAATTGGTTTCCATGCTCCTCCGCTTGACTCTCTACAGTATTAATTAGGTTTGTAACTGAACTCTTTAAGAGCTCAATAAAACTTAGTGACACTAATCCCTTTACACAAGATACAGATTCTCACATTTCCTATAACATTCAATTAGTGGACACAAGATACACACATACAGCACGCATAAAAAAGCCAACACAAGTTGTGTTTTTATTATATATCCAATGCATGTTTGTTTATCTTAACATATATAATCTTGAAAATATTCTGCCTGTATTGTAGACTTTTGTCTGATGAAGGTCTGTTTGAACAAAAGCCTTGACTATTAACTATTTGTATAGTATTATAGTAAGTATTTGCAATGGAGCATGCAGATGTTTTGATCTCTTTTGATTCACAATTTTTTTTGCATCCAGCAACTTCTTGAGTTAGATCCAAACTTTTTTTTGCAAGACTACAATTTCAACCATGATACATTGCACAATTGACTGTCTCAACATAATTGCATTGCCAGGCAACAGCTTGGGTCCATGTTTACTTCCTGTCATCAGATGTCATTGCCCATAGAAATAACCGGAGATTCCCATTAAAATCAACGTAGCAGGATCACCAGAGCGGCGGCCATGTTTATGTGTATCTTTACCTTTTGCGAGTGTGGTAACTTCCGTATAAGATAAACCTGTCTACGGCAAGTCGTGAACTTACTGAGGTGTGGTTTTGCCAATAATAACTGAATCAAGCAGTGGAGTCAATGCTTCATTGACACATCGCTATTGCCAGATGATTGACAATTTTCCGTAAACATAAAGGCATTAAAGAATGGTGGAATTAGCAAGGTATCTATCTAACTGACAGATAGCTGGCTGATTCCTCCGCCTCACTCCCCGCTGCTTACATGAGGAAAGTTTAACTACAAACAGTGATGGATGGTGCTGATCACTAGAGGCCATTATACACATATCTCCTTTAACAATGTGTTCAATTCCCAAGTCCTCTTCACAATTTTTGACATGATTTGAGCTTTTAAATAAAGCAACTGCATGCTAGAAAAGCTCCACAGAAAACTCAAGCAGCTTGGATCAGGATCACGTTAAGTGATTCAGCAGCAAGAAAGAGGCTCCAAACTGGTTAGGAGCCAATACCAACAATCCTGGAGGAGCCACAGAGGAACACTCTGGTTCCTGGCATGAAGGATTGTAAGGCACGACTACCGTATGTGTCTGAGAAAACTGCCCAGTCAAACTGCCTGAGTAACAATCAAGTCTATGGTTGAGGAAAAAGGCACTTTTTCAGTGCTTGTTCACGTACATTTGAAGACATCGCAGTCAGTTTTTGTTGGGTTGCCTTAAAAACATGTGATTCAACGAGACATTCAGATTTGTCTCCCCTTATGTCACATGCAGGCTCATTAGAATATGCACCCTCCGTTTCAGACAGAAGGTGAATACAGGTTTATTCAGACGGACAGTATAAGAAGATGATGTGTTTTTTTTTTTTTTTTTAATATGTTCTAGCAGAAACGCAAAAAGCAGGTATGACCCTAAAAATCAGCGTGGCCCCTTTAAGAGACGTTAAATCTCAACGGTGACAGTTATAAAACGAAAATGTTTTGTTTTGTGTCAAATCTCATAATCAAAGAATTGTGTTGCCTTGCTAACCATATGGCTCACACTTTGTAAACAGCAGTTCCGTTTCCAAATCACATTATGGCTCAGCAGGGGTTTTATGGAGAGTTTCTTTGTTTTTTGCTGCAACACTTCCAACTTCTCTCACAACATTTTGTGGATAGTTGTGGTTGGACTTTTGACTTTATAAAAATGCAATGTGTGGTTATTTTTCTTATTCATATTGTATTGTTCTTCTGGTTGCCATATACGGTAGCTATAGAGATATACTCTTGATTTTGTCCAAAATTAATCCTTTTTATATAGAGAAAGTAATCAAAATTGCAAATAGGGTATTCAGAAAGTGGCAGACACGGACCGAATGTACTGACCTTGTTTTAATTCATTTCCAGACAGCAGTTTGAGTGGTAGAAATAAACAAAAAATCATCTTTAGCATCACACAAAGACAACGAAAACATTGAATACATTTAAAAGTCCAATATTTCGGAGCACCTGTCCTGTCTTTCTATGCCTGTGATAAATGGATAATTATCATATTCACAGTCAGAGATCACCTTGGAGACCTGGCCTTTGAGACAGCCCTGTCTGGTCTTGCCTGTCCTACAGTAGATGCTTGATTTATAGCATCCGAGACTTAAAATGTACCTGAAATGTACACGAACATATCGATTTTTTCATATATTTGTCATTTATTTGAATATAATTACACATTGAATGTACCCTACAGCGAAACACAGGGTTTGCAGGGAGAGATAGTGGCTTTCCACTGTTGCAGTTAAGAGCTACAAATGACACAATAGGGCACACAGGCTCATTACACTGCCTGACAAAAGGGGGATTACTGAACAGCTGTGGTATTTGTCCCAAAGTGGAATCTTCTGGAACAAACACCATGATTATAGTTTCTCCGTATTACAGCCTGTCGGTGACAAGACGTGCACATCTTCCACTGAGGGAGGGTTTCCGGATTTATCCAAAGTGACCTCAGATTAGAGTCATAGGACACTAAAACATATGTAAGTGCTTCCTTCTTTTGTTGACTGTGGGCTGCTTTATGCCAAACAAAAATCTGTATTCAAACACAGCCTAAACTACTACAGCTCTTTAAAAAATGCTTGTGACAGGTCAGCATGCTATTTTTTGACACTTGTATCTCCCACTTAGCAAGCACAATTGTGTCAACAAACCGGCAGCAAAATGACTGCAGTCAAATCCATTATTTTGACAATCTATTCAGCCGATTTAAAAAAGGAGCTATTTTGTTTGCTGGTTACACTAATTAACAAATCACAAAAAATATGTCACACAATAATAGCACACACAAATTTCCATTAACCTTGTGTAACTACAGGGCTGACGAACTGCTACTGTATCATAGGAAAAAAAGGTCTCCCAAATCCAAATAAAGGGAGGTAATGTTTGTTTTCCCACCCTGCCAGTGCTGTGTGAATAAATTGTTACCATACTGAATAGCCAAAAGCAACAAAATATATATTGACAAGTTACTTAAATGTTCTTCACTTAACACTGGACTTAAAGTTGCCTGTAGGACTCAAGAAATAGCGGGCCAAAGTAGCATAATAAGTGTAAGCTGACTGACAAATGTTACTTGCTAAAAATATATAATTACTACCCTCAGACACTAGTTTTTGGAGCCAACAGTTTAGGATTCTTGGCAGCCACCTCTTTTAATATAGTCTGTTTACACTCAGATAAAGTTTTGTATTGTAAAACAAATGTCAAATTTGGTGCTTTTCATATCCAGGTATTCATATCACCTGCTGTTTAACACACAGTTTAAGTATCAAAGTTTTGACATTCAAACATTGATGTGCTAGTTTAAGAGAGAAAGAGCCACAGAAAGAGAGTTTCCAGCAGTTTATAAGGTAGTTTGGGAGAGATATTAACCTTGTTTGCTGCTTATACCGATTTTATTTAATGTAATTCCCTATTTGGAACTAGAGCTGCAGACTTGAGTCTGTGTGATTTGATGTCCTAGGATTATATGAATCGGTAAAAAACAAGTCTCAGTCTCTTCACAAAAACTTATAATAAAAGCTGTTCACTGTATATATTTGAGACCTCAGCCCACGGACTGTGGCAGAGAAAACCTTGACGCATAAACAGTCACTTTAAGATAATATTTAACAGAAAAAAATTGTAACGAAAAAACTAAACTTCATATGCATAGCAGCTGTCACACAAATAATGCAGCCAAAAGCGCTTTACACAAGAAAAATAAAGAAATAAAAATAAGTTCCCATATGTGCAGCACGCACATTTTAAATAGATAAACACTACAGCAAAAAGGACTTTATAGTTTCGTTCTCATAAAGTATCTCAGTGGATGACATTTTTTAATAAAAGCTATGTACAGTGGGTCAATATCAGCTTTAGAAATGATACAATACAATTTTGGAATTCATAAATGACCCACCACTGTGGTCACAAAGAAGTGTGGCCGGAGCAGGCACCATAATGTAACACAAATCATGCCCTAACACTATCAGGTATGTCGGCCCACACAGCTATGTTACATTCCTGGCGCGGGCAGTCGATGGATTACATTTAGGATTACAGCCAGCCGAGGGGATAGGCTATCTGCCGTCTCAGCCTGTGATTGATCTACCTCTCTGTGACAGTCTGATATTGGAGGCTTGTATCTCCTCCCTCCCTCAACACCACACTGTCTGTCCAGATTGATCTCTGCACCAATCGCAAAAGGCAAAATCACCACAATCTCACATCTGGAGACTCATGAATGCCGACTGCTGCTCAAGTCTTCTCTTGCTCCCAAAACCGCTCGTGTCTAGACAATAAATAATCCATTTGTGATAATGACTCCCCAGAACTGTCCCCCTCCCTACTTTATCAATTGAGACAAATGTGCCACTCAAGTCCAATTCTAAAGAACCGAGAGGACATAATTACAGAGAGATGGAAGAATTATTCAGTCACGATCACATGAAGAAAGAGTCTGAGGGGAAATCAGAAGGGAAAGGGATGTGAGATGCATACAAGAAGAGGGCAGGAGTAGGAGGTGGAGAGGAACGGAATGTGTGTTGCAAATGCACATAATGACGAGCATTGGTGTGACAGTGGGGCGAGGGTGAATCACTCTGGAGGGAATTCCTTCTGTGTGGAGACTCACTGACATCACCGCAGCATGAGCACATTCACAACGTCTCATAACTAAAGCAACAAATTCCCCCAAAAACATGAGAGAAGGTATGCAACAAATCGCGTTTTAATCAATATTTAAAACATGAATAGACGTATTTTTCACATTTTAATCAATAAAAAAGCACTTAACTGTCACTGTTCATTACAATGAAACTGCTAAAAATGCATGTCTTAGCAAGTTGGGCTTCACACTCGACCACACATGGGCAGAGAGGAGAGTATCCATCATCCGCCATGCTGCCTGTGAAATAAACCCTATTGGCTTTTCACCTTTTATTTCTGACACTGGCAGATTATCCCTCTCTGCTTCTGCACACGCAGCAGCTGATGCTATCACGCTGTGTAATTCCGTCCACCTATCCACACTTTGCTCACCCTTGCCAGTACTCTCTCTCTCTCTCTCTCTCTCTCTATCTCGTTTCCCAACTTTAAATAAACATTAAATTAGGCCAAGATAAAAATAAGCTGTCAGCCTGTGTGATAATGAAATAGATATTTTCCCATCACTCACCCATAAAGATAGCAAGTAATGTGGTGCGAGTTCTACGTGGCATCACCTTTCTGAAATGTAGTGCTGCTCATATTTTCAGAGGTGCTCCTGCTGTGTGTTTACAGATCTCTGGGGAGCAACTCGATAGGCCAAAAGAAATCAGACTTTGACCCCGTCACATGAACTGCTACTTTGTAGTGAAACTGTTCAGGTCATGGCAAGTGTTGATAGCAATGCAATGATGGGCTTCAGCTTCAGTCTCTCTTGGGAGTTGGCCTGCTCTGCCCTGTAGGCAGCTCTGGCTCCAATTACCCCGGCCAATGTGCCGTAGAACTGTGTCGCTCTGAATTATACATGGCCTTTGTTCATCCTTAACCCAAGAGCACTGGAGACAGCAGTGGATCATGTTTACACCCATCACTCCATTGAAACATTTATGAGCCTGATTGGTGGTTTAAAAAACTTATATGTGTGTCTGTAGCATCTCAAAAGAAACACCTGACATGCATAGAAGACAGAAACATGTGGAATGAGATCTGTTTTTCTGTTTTTCTATCCCTACAAAAAGTCCAGAATTTGAAAGAGTTTTCCACCAACTCATCATGCTGACCTGCAGTAATCAAACTTATGCAAACAGAAGAGTGTGCTGCTCTGCGAACTTGAAATCACAGGGGAAATCAAGGAGTGAAAAATGGAATGGGAATTGGGTTTACAGCATGGGCTCTGCAGCTGCTACATTATGCAGGCCATCGCAGAGGGAGCCATGGATATAAATCTCAGGGGGCTTTCGAAAATAGCAGTACAGTTTCGTCTACGTTTTATTGACTATTTTTTAAATTAGGTTAAGGTTCTGTTTAATTATTTTGCTGGTTACTGAAAGTTCTGACATCCTGACGTCAGACAAATGATTGCTCTACTGAGGGAATCTATGTGCCTACCTTGTATTACCTGATTAGATGATTCCCAATGCCTGTACTTTTTCCTTGTGGTGGTTTTAATGGCATACTGTGTCTCAAATCCATTCTACAGGCTAATGCTTTATAGTAGTACTAAATATTTATAATAAACCTTTGTTGCAAGTAGTATAGAAGACATTAATGTAGTAATTTGTACTAACAGGAAATTATAAAAGATGTAGGCTATAAATTAAATGCTGATTTGGAACACTACTGCCATTTAAGTTTAATTTAATGACAGATTTTTTTTTTAAAGATTTGATATGTACTACTTTTGTTTTCTAAATTGCTTCTGGAGTTTATAACTATTATTTTTTTTTAAAAATCTTTAGTTTTTAATGTTTTTACAACAGTTCAGTTTGAACGCACTGCATCCAGATTAATATTTGATATAGCATGGAGTTAGGATACGGGGATCGTTTGTAGCAGCTTCAAACTCTTTGTGTTTTGATGATTAGTGGGGCTATTGGCTTTAAGAGAGGACACATTCACTGAATATTTAAAATGTAATTTTCTGGCCCGGTCAATGATTTGCTGTATGATGAATCAGACACGAGGATGCAACACCCACACGGACGGTAAAAGCACACTAATGTACATTTTTAAAGAGTAAATCATATCTCACTTGATTCCTATGATGAATGAGATACTAAGTTGAAGCACACGCACTCATGATTGTTGGTTAGAGTTGATACATATTGAAAAGCTTATCAAGTCAACCCCATTCACTAATGACTATCCATCTGTTATTTTGTAACCACTTCCAACACAGCGTTCCAGGGAATAGGTCAATGCATTTTTCCGCGGTCGAGAGCTCAGTCATTATGTTAATGAGGTCTGGCAGTATGATGCCTGCATGTGTGAACCGTCCGTGTTTGTAAGTTTGCACTTAGGAGGAACGAAAGGCAACAGTAGCATGCAGCTCACTCTAATCCCTCCTGCTACTTTGTGTTTATTTAACAGCCGTCTGTGCAACACTACAGTGCAAATGTCCCTGCAGAACTCTAAACAGTAGTGGAACAGAAGAGTCAAAACTGGTTATTGAGAAGACGTGTGATTAGGACTTCTTAGATTACATTCAATTTTGTCTATATACTAAAAGTCGTCCAGTAGCGACAGATTGTCCTAAACATGTTAAAGTTGCTATGTTAAACATATTCCATTGTCAATAACTAGTTGTGTCGTATTTTTTAACTGTACCACAGTGAGAAAAATAGAGCAACTGTTCTATAAATAGTACAAGACCAAAACTTGTTCAAACTTTTTCAGTTCAATGGAATGTTTTTGTCCTCTCTGACCTGTTACTGAACTAATTTGCATTGCCTTAGAAGAGAAGAATAATCACTATTCCTTTTGTGAAAATGTTATCTGTCATCCGACCCCCCCTGCATCATTAGCACCACAAAGTACATTCCAGACACCTTTTTTAATGGCCAAAGAAAATGATACAATACCACAAAAGACCCAGTGTAGACTACTTTAGATGTCCAACACAGATTACCCATACAATATGTGTGTGTGTCTGGTGGACTCGTCTCTGGGGTCGTAAAGTAAACGCTGGCTGATGGAGATGTAAGGACTGCATATGAAGTGAGATACACATTACTGACTCAATTTCAGGTTGTGTGATCACTGGGGCCAGTTGGCAGCAACGGCAGCAGCTTGGCCAGGCCTTTGGCTCCTTCTTTGTTGTTGATGTCTGCCTGGCCAGCGCTGCTAATGCAATTCATTATGCCTCGCAGGTTGACGACACTTAGAACCTGTGATTAATGTATTTGCAGCCCGTTACTGGGGGGAATAAGGTTTTTCTTGCCAGTTTATCAACTTTGCTTCCTCGCAGTCCCTAACTTGTTTGATTTTGGGGGCAATGGAGACAAACCCTTAGAGGAAAGCAGAAGCAGTATCAATAGCACAGAACACCATGACCTATATGTATATAGGAAGTTTGCTTTTGAGTTGTCAGCAGTTTGCAACAGCTAAACAGTTTTAAAGGGAGTTAAAGTAAAGCTTTTGTGACACAGAACAAGATTTAATTTATATTTGCAAATTGGAAAATCGAAATAGAATAGTTTATTCCACTGCTATTTATGCGTTGGACAAAAAAAGGTTCTTTGTATATACAGGTCATCTCACACCCCAAACAACCTTGGAACATTGACAGATAAAAACGTTCCAACTCCTTATCTGTAACTTTATACACAACACCCGGCACCCAAACATTGTGTACTGTTTTTAAAAACATATTGAGTTATGTTTTTAAAATGCACCTTGAACGTTCATGGTACATTTTTCCACAATCATATACCAAATCACGTCATATTTCCAATCTCCACTCTGATCTGAATATGATAACAGCACGAGCTACTAGTCATGTGTGGCTGAACTGTCAGATCTGTTTATGTTTCCTCCTCTGCTCCCACGTGCTGGCTTGCACTTATGAGATGACTGCTCCCTGTGTCCTTTTGTAAGGGCATTAATAGTAATATACATATGGCTGACCTTCAGTCAAATCATGTATGGTTTCCTCTTAACAAAACATTATTATGATTTCTGAATAAATTGCTTCTGGCAGGTGTCTTAGACTCTCAACATGAATAATATAAGCACAGATTGTAATGGTTTGCATTTTATATCTTACAACCTTCTAGAATCCAATATCTTGGGATGTTGAGACCAATCAGCTCCATGTAAGCAGATCTCACCGGCAGAAGAATACGTCTACAGGGACACGGTGATCCCCTTTGTCTTTTGTTGTTCCTTGGATATGCATGCACACATTCACTCGAGCACACCAAAAAAACTCCAGCCCTGTTATCTAACTCTACCCTCCAGGCCGACTCACATTGGTAGACAGAGTCCATAGTATGGGCCGAAAAATCCACAAGGATAGAGCGGAGAAAGAGAAGGGGTTGGATTTTCATTGGCGCAGGAAGAAAATAATTGATGATATTGCTGAATTACAGTGTCCACCAAATGGCTGGTATTATATAAATACATATTATATAAAAATAAACCGCAAATTGATCGATACCACGCAGGATAGAGGTCAGTGTTTATATGCATGGTGAAATGTGGAACCAGTGAAACTGCAAGCTGTTGTTCCTAACGTGAGTTTATTTGTTTCTTGTTCCAGATTGGACAACGCAGCATTTTGAATTGTCTTGCTCTGTATTTAGAAATGAATCAAATTAAAAAACAAAGCATCCCTTTACACTTTCAAACCGGTGCTATTGTCTCTTATTACACAGTCAGTCTCACACATTATATGCGATGTGAGTCGAGGAAGAAAGAGACTAAATTAGAAAAAGGGAGAGGGAGAGGGAGGGGGTGGGGGTGGGGGTGGGGGTTCCCTCTCCTACAGGGAAAACATAAATAGACCAGAGCTGTGTTTTGGCAGTGGATTTGCAGTAATACCGTTTGTACGTTGCGCTCAGATACACATTATTTGGGTCAAGCACATGGAAAGCAAATGCTTCTTAGATGCTTCTACTTACCGTTTGGAAGCTTGTTACTGTTCTCCATCAGCCATGCGAACAGGTTGGCAAAGTTGCAGTTGCACACCCAGGGGTTGCCCTCTAGCCTCACCGCCCGCAGGGAGGGCAACTGACTCAGTGCCCCCACCTCGAGCGTAGACAGTGCGTTACGCTCCAGTTCCAGCTCTCTCAGGGAGGTGAGGCCGAGGAACGCGTCCTCGTTCACCATGCTCAGATACGGGTTGTTGCCCAGCCGTAGTTTGATCAGGCTCCGGGACTCCCCAAAAGTCCCCTTGGGGATTTCAGTCAGGTTGTTGCTGCCCAGGTCCAGGAAGACCAGCCTGGAGGAGGTGCTGAGAGTCCCCGGTTCTATGTGGGAGAGGGAGTTGTTCCGGAGGTCCAGGTAGACCAAGTCGCTGTACAGAACCAGGAAGTCCGAGGGGATGCGGGGTATCCAGTTGTCGGCCAGCAACAGCCTGCGCACATCCAAGGGTATCTCACTGGGCAGACGGGTCAGCCCACGGCCGCTGCAGTCCACAGTGTGAGGATCCGGGCACATGCAGTTTGATGGGCAGTTTTCCCCCCGGGTCCATAAGACAGAGAACAGCAAGATGAGGATAGGTTGGAGCCAGCGGACACATGGCAACATGGTCGAGGGGGTGAAATGAATTAAGGGGGAAAGAGGCTCCGGGTAAGGGCGACTGATGGAGGGGAGGGCGGGGGTAGAGAACGAGAGGGTGAGGGTCAGAGGGCAGGAGATCAGGACAAGGGAGGGGAAGGGAAAAGTGAAGAGGAGTGGATGGGGATCAATCCTCGCCAAGGGACATCCTGCTGTTGTAGAGGTGGGAATCTGGAAGGGCTCAGGAACTGTGAGGAGGCAGAGCGGCGGAGAAAACTGTTCTCCAGGAGATCATGTAGCAAGCTGCTTGGATGGAACGGAAGACTGCCCTCTTTGAAGGAGCAAAGAGAGGGAGTTGGTGAGCAGTGGGGAGCGGGAGAGCAAGAAAGAGGGAGCTCAACAGAGAGGGGAGGGCAGCTCAAGAGAGGTAAATAGACACGAGCCAGCCGGGAGTGATGAGAAGCCGGGGGCACAGACGAGGGAGAGGGGGTGTGAGGAGGGGGCTCCGTCCGCCGCGCTACCCCACAGTCGATCCGCCGGCGGTGACAGACGAGGACAGCGAGGTCTCCGACACAAAGGGATGTATGGAGCTGTGATTCAAGCATGACAAGCCAAGAGCAACATCATTGCATCCCTCCCATTAGTCCCAGGTTCCCTGTGCAGAAAAGCCTGACGGTCTGAAACGAGAGAGAGAGAAGCGCTCACGGAAAACATCGCTCAAGTGTGCGGTAAGGTCGTCACCCACACACCACACCACCACCACCACCCCCACCCCCCCACCCCACCCCACCCCACACCCCCACCCACCCCTTATTATTACTATTCCCTCTCTTTCTCCCTAATGCCCTGCAACATGCTGTGAGGAAAACACACAGCACGGCTCGACGTCGTCGCTCTGTCCAGCGCCGTATCAAGGCTGTGTCGTTGCCGTGCAGAGGGAACGCAGATGTCCAGGCTGGAGGCTCGTGGATGTAGATCTCAGTGCCGAGCTGCACGCAGCCATGCCAGTCCAACGGCCGCCTCTGAATGTACCACGGTTTTCTCTCATGCCCTCTCTTCCCTCTCCTTATTTCCAGGGAGGCGTGTCTGAGCCACGCTGTCAACATGTGATGTCACTTCCCATAGTGTGGAGAAATGACGATCGGTTGTATCTGGGAAAAATCTGAAAGATGGAAGACATTTCTGATGCTGAAGCTTTAATTTAAGGCTTATTCAGTTGTGTGTCCCTTGATTAATATTTCAAGAAATGCATTCTATTTTTCTTTCATGCATTTATTTTTAATCTAGTCACATGCTTTGTTATGAATTGACAACAGCAATAAGTTGCTTTGACGGTTATCCTCACTGGTTTGAGAAATTCTTGATAAACACAGCTTGCCCTTTGGAGAAGCTTCATTGGTGTCTTCAAATGGATAACTGCGAACTGTTATATATACACCATTAGCCTTTATCACTGTGTGTTCATTTTGTAACTGCAAATCCATCATTAGCATATTAAGGTTTGGAGTGGGGTAAAAACGCCATGACAGATCACCAGTCTGCTTGATCTTTATATTAATTGATCTGCCTTTCCATTTATGTATTTTTAATGATCTGAATATGTCGGATGGTAAAACAGCTCCATTAGACTGAAAACCATAATGGAAGGAAGACGATTAATTCAGAATGTGTATTGAGTTTCCCAGATGGGATTTGCTCCAACAAGTAAATGCAATTAGACCGAGGTTGTTGCAGAGGGACGGCGAATTAGACCTGTGAAGACGAGGGGAAGCGTGAAATCTCTGAAGAAAGTCGTGCTGCCGTGGACGGTAATTGTGGATTTCCAGGGAGATGACATATTCACGATGCAAATTCAATGCATTAAAAGAACAAGTTTGCACACACATTGAATTGCAAACGCGGTTTAAACTGAATGCACCTGCAGCTCGTAAGAAAACAGGCGGATGGAAATAGCATCAAACTCACCTCATCACAGGTAATCTAATAATACCACTCTTTCCTCGGGGCATCGAGTCAGATGAGTCTGCAGCTTCTGTGATGTTTGCTTTGTGCCACAGAGAACAGAGCAGCTCTTTCATCAGAGTCAGCGTATATATCATCTAAACAACACTAAAAGCTGAGATGACTTAAATTGTTTCCTGTAAACACAGATTACTTCCTTCTATAATAATTCAATTTAGCAGTGCTGCTGTTTTTATATATACATTTTGAATATTTGCTGTCTCATGGACGGTTTGATGTTTTTCTTAAAATAAAAAACATCCTTTTCATGTATTTTGTTTTACAAAGAATGATGTAACTGATCTCTAGAGAATTCTTTCTGATGTGCCGATGTGAAGGAGAGCCTCTTACTTTATAAAACAGAAATAATTAATAATTGTCAGAGCCAACTTGAATCTCTGCCTGTACTGGCATCACTGCTGCAATAAAGATTATTTTCTATCAACCTTCTTCTGTGGTGATTGCCAAAGATGTCAGTGTATTTATTATAAATATGCTATAATCTAATATAGATTATTTTTTAATTTGTTTAATGTGTGTTTGTTTGGTGAAACGTACAGATATCCTTCTATGTGCTCTGTCTATCAACTACTTTATAGTATGTTATAAACAAATGAATACATGTTTAGATAATGCCTATATATGCAAAATAGGGGGGTTATAATGAAGTGTTACCATTTGTTTCTTTAAAATCCTTTTCTTGAAGTAATGAAACAGAAAATATTTTTAGCGAATATTGTTGTCATCAATCCGTATTTACTAAGATTACAAAACTGGATTTCCGCTGTGACTTTTCATATGTTGACGAGTATCTCATCAGTCTTTTTCCTTTAAATGATATAATTAATGTTTGTTGTGTATACAAACCACTTATTAATTCAGACCTGTAATTCCACACCTGCCCACCAGGCGTCACTATACTGAGATTCCCACCTTAGTCACCTGACCCCGTCACCTACAGACAAAAGCTGCTTCTCATTTACACAAACGGCACAAACATATTGTGTTCTCTCTGTCTGAACCTGCTCTAATTACCATTATGCCTCCTTATTATCACCTCTTCTGAAGTCAACACACCTGTTCTGCATCCAGAGTCTGCTTCTGGGTACCAGATCTGTGATCCAGTGTTACAACACTGTAAGATGAGATGCGTATCTTACATCCTACTGCCGCTGACTGAGTCATGCTCAGGTGTAAAGAAAACTGTTTTAAACGACACAGCAACATAGATCATTGTTTTTATACTAACTCACTCTTGAATGTAATAAGGGGCATGAAGGTGAGCATGCAAAATGTACAGTTCAGGTCACGTTGCCATTGTAGATCTGGTTTAGTGAGTAATGTAAATAATAGTAATTTGTCATTCAGCAGTAGTAACGTTTTTTTTTCCCTCGCAGCTGCAAGGCCGGAAAAACAGGAAAATCTTTTCTTAGAAAAAAAAGGTTCATATTCAAAAAGATACATTTCCTTCTGCCCTGTTTCTGTCAGCTGATTAACTGCTAAGCAGCTCGGATGAAATGAACTTAGAGATGCTTAAAATGGAGATGCCTCACATTGAAATGCAACTAGAGCACTGCCACTGGCGGATATAATGGCCACTCTGTTGCTGAGGGTAGTCATGCAGATGTCCAACCCCCAAATGTGATCCGGAAAAAGTCTCTTGACAGCAAATATGTCAGCGTAAAAAGCCCTAAAAATGTGTTTGTACAGGGGAAGTAGACCTTTTAGTCTGCCGGCTAGTTAGTCATCCAGGCATATAAGAACTGCATTCACAAAACACTTAGAAAAAAAATCCTCCCTGAAGGACGTTTAGCTTTGTATATTCTCAATCATGACCTTTTAGCACATGCAATTTCAATCAAAACAGGATGAATTCATTGACACATTGTTTCATCATATTTTACCATTATTTGCACACTGACAGGTCTCCATTGTGCCCTTCCATCATGGCACTTCCATTACAAACAACTTTAACATTGCGCTGAAAGCTAGTTAACCAGATACTCTGCAATTTATCCAAAACTTAACCTAAATTGTTGAACTTGTTTGAATACGCTTACCTTTTCAGGTGATGCTGGTGAAAAGTGGTGCCCAGTTTCTTGATGTGGTCACATAATCTGATTAATGCAGAGGGAATATTAACTTGTCATCACTGTTTCACATTCAGACATGCAGTCACTAACCCATTTACATTTGGATATTTGCAAATATAATCTGTATCTGGATACATTATCTGGATTAGAAAAACACACAGTATGACCACATTGTTATCTAACCTATTCATATACAGATTGCACGTTAATACTTGTGATTCAGGCCTAAAAGTCAACCAAATAGAAATGGCTGGTTGTGCATTTAAGAGCTCAGTTACTGGATTCATTGTTTTAGTGTTTTGGTGTTTCAGTGCTGTCTTTAAACACATGTCATTTTTTGTAACTGTTTTTTTTTGGCCTGTGCCTAAATGACTTTGACTTTGCTTGGCTTTCAGTATCTTTCTCAAAGTGCTCAATCTATTGAGCTTCCATGCTTGGTTGATCATGGTGGCTGTTAAAACTATATACGGCTCATTTATATTGATTTCCACTGACTCTCACCTGGGACACAGCTGACAAAGCAAAGCAGCATCAATGTGATTTTGCTGCTTTTAACTACTGTGGGTTTTATGGATATGGCCAATCCTTTTGTGGTATCACTGCGTGCATAGCATTTGTAATCCAATTGTGATTGGTGGAAATGATCCACATGGCTTTATAAAGTAAAAAAAATAGTTGATTATCCTGAATTTATTTATTGTTAGTAAGTATGTACTACAAAAACCAGCAAAGACAATTTTCTGACAATTTTCAAAAGGTTCCTATCTGGTAACTCAAGACTGAGAATTCCTCGTTTTTCTTCAGTTTTTTCTCCACTAATCTTGAAAGCCTGGGGGAAACGATTTTTTACCACAACAGGAAGGGACAGAGTATTGCTCTCTCAACAGTCGCTTGCACAAATTGATTTTCTAGTGTTTGCAGCAATGGCATGTCACTGAAGTGTTAAAAGTAGTGTACATGTGCAATGAGGGGGATACAAGCCAGTGATTGAGCGTTAAGGGAACTTGTCAGTAGAGACAAAGCATCGATCCAGGTTTACCCAACTCATGTGTCCTCAGGTTATCATTTTATTTAGGAACTATCAGAGGAGCGTGACACTTTGCTGCTTCGCTGCATGATTGATCACTTAAGCATGCATATCATGGTTTACAGCATAATGAGATGAATAACCATTTTCATTTCATCTAATCTCTTATCTCATCTATGCGGCAAAGAAACGGAGAGAAGGTTTCAGACAGAGAGTGACAGTTCATAAATTCACACAGGAAACATCCAATAAAAAAGGGAAAAATGCCTAATAAAAAAACTATAAAAGAAAAAATCGTTTATGTGCTTGGATGAAGTTTTAATATAAATGTTGTTATAACCCAATGCTGTGACTAAACTCAACACACCTCTGGTTCTACAGAATCTACTTGACATATTTCGTGGCAAAAGAAGTTAGCAGATTCACAAGTTAGATGCCATCACTACCTTGTTTACTTCCTCACATTTCCAGGTATTAATGCATAAGATAAATTGCACACATTGACATACAGCATACATATAGGTCTTTTACTTTTACCAATCCATGTGTCCCTGCTAAAATAAGAAAGCCCTTCACTGCAGTCACAGAAACATGTTAGATTTCCATAAGAAATGGTGACTATCACAGCTCAATCACTGCCCTCTTACAGCTAAAATTAACCAACTGCAGCTGCATATCGAGGCAAATTAATCCCATGCCAGATTCGGATTAGATGAGAAAGGGGATAGTTCTGTGTGAGTGGTAGCAGGAAGAAACACATGGAGGGATTAGTTTAGGTTTTTTTAGACAGGGTTCAGACAGGAATTTTGATGAGTCACGTTTGAATGCACAACACACGTGGATAAACAGAATGTGGGTTCCCTTCGCTAACATAACTCTGTATAGTAGATTGTTGCCAGCTGTAATTTTCTGTTAAGAGGCTCTGATGAGTCTCACATGCCAATCCAAGCTCTCTTTCAGTCCGCTTCCATTTTTATTTTTATTACTGCCTCCTACCCACCTCTGGTTTCAGCGAAAGCAAGAATGGAAGATGAAGAGTGAGCAGAGAGTGAAATGCTTACAAAATGAAAAGAGGAAGGAACCCTGCAGGTTATTTTTTTGTGTGTCACAACCATTATAAGTCAACAGCGGTGCACCCAGCACGCTGAGTAAATGTGGGCCCTCAGTAGGAGAGCCCTCCCCATGGATCAGCCAGTGTGAGAGCAGAAAAGCCAAGCACTCTCCCGCTGCAATTAAAGCACAGCCCATCAATAAATGATGAATGTCAAACCCAGCGTGATGTTTGGCCTGGTAAGCAGACTAGTATCCTATGTAGATTCATGGGCACCGCAGGGCAGGAAACAAGGGGACGGCGTGGTGGAAACACAGAGGGAGGAGACAAGAGGATGTGAAGAGAAACCCTGCTGCAAATGTCACCTCTTCCTCTTCAACACTTCTCGGAATTTGGCGGCGGACATTCAAGATGTGGCGGCAGCTGTCGTTTCGTAAGCCATCCGCTGACATTTGGGATTCTGGGCAGCGGGCACAGGAAGCGGGATGGAGGACAGAGGGTGTCCTTTATCAGCCAAGGGCACAGTGGAGGGTCCGGCCCGGGTCATCGCAGCAGCACCAGACAGTATTACTGTAACTTAAAACAATTTTCGAGGACTTGAACTCTCGCAACCTTCTCATGACTTAACCTTAAATGTAAAAGGAAAGGGCAGAACACCTGAGAACAATCTGACAAAGCCACAACTAATATTCTGCCTCCTCATCCGACATGTGTCACCAACTGTGTTTGAGCTCTGTTTACAACTGTGCTGCAAAATATCAGCAATATTGGTATCACTATTGCATTGACCTTTCGAGGCTGTTGGAAAGGTTCCCTTTTCTGCCAATTTTACCAGCTGGAGCTGAGTGAGAGTGAGTCAGAGTTATTATTGTTTTAGAAAGCACTCTGAGTGAAGTCAAAGCCCACAATGGTGCACGCTCACTGGGTAGTTTTACTTCCCGCTCGGTCCAACAATCAAAACATTCTGTCGCCTTAGATTACACAGTCAGCGTGCAAAACACTCCAGACATGCAGTCTTTGATATCATCTTTTCATTTGCCTCAAAGCACATTGATGTGGGGGGTACTTAAGGTCATTACGGCTACATTTCCTATAACCTTTTGTATACTTAAGTACAATTTAAGTAAAAGCTGTTGCAATAGATTACATGGTCTCCTGGAAAGAAAACATCTGACTTCCTTTACAAATGAAACCCTTAGAATAACGCAAAATGCAATACTAACAAACCAAAATATAGAGGCAATCCATAATTAGTGTAAATGTTAACATTTTAAAGATGTATTTGCAAAAGTACATAGAGTGAGAAGAACACAAATATTGCTGTCCATGTTGGACTTTCCTCAGTGGGAAATGAGACATGCATGATGAGTCACCTTATATGTGGGTTACTCTAGAGGTGCACCTAGCCAGTCATCTAAGGCTTGGTTGAACACAAATGAAGCCAACTGGCAGTAGGTCAAGTCATTACAAACACACCAGAACAAAACCAATCCATAGCACTGACGCCATAGAAATGTATTTTGAACCGCTGAAGTGTGTATGGGACGCTTCCAACCACTCAATTGTGGGCAGAGCAATTGATGTAGTATTGACGTAGTATAAAGTTCCAAGGTCTTTCCCCAAAGTGTTTTTCTTTGCCTAAACCTAAATTCCAGAAGTTACGTTTTTTCTCACTTAAACAAAGAATTAGATATGACCAGTTTCCTGTTTCTATCTCATATTCTTACTGTTCCCCAGGGTATAATCTAAAATTAGTTTGTATATGTATCTGTATGTGTATGAGAAAATGTCAGTGGGTTTTTGTTTTTCTTCTTGTGTGTTTGTAATTGACCTGCTGCCAATTGGCTTCATGTGTGTTCAATTGGGCCCTATATGACGACTAGGTGCACATGTAGTGTAATCCACATCTCGGGTGACTCATCAGTAATGTCTCATTTTGCACTTAGGAAGGTCCACCAAGGACTGAAATGTCTGTAATATATGCACGTTTGCCCATTTTCTCCCTGTCTTGAAAGCCCTGTAAAGAATCAAATATGAAACATTTAAAATTGAGACTCTACTAAGACTCTCTTTTCTGTTCTCTGTGTGCGAGTTCTCCCTTGCTCGACCCGATATGTAGTGGTAAGAGTGCCGAGACAGCATGTGGCTGGTATTGTTTTCACCTTGTGAGTGTTTTTGTCATCATGGGGAAAAAGTAGGAACTGTAGCAGGAACTACCACAGATGTGGCGGAGCTCAGTGTAACAGTCAATATTAACGAGGGGAGGGGGAAATAACTAAAGAGGGACCGACAACGCCACCTGGGGAATTACACCCCAGGAAATATAGAACAAAGAAAGTTAAACTATGATATTACAGAAATAATAAGGACACAGGTTCAAGAACTAAAGAGGCAGAGACAATAACTATATTAACCATTTCTTTTATTACAATAACTAAATAAAAGAAAAAAGGAGCAAAACCAAAGCAAACCAAACAGCAAAACAGGGGTTATGTAACCCAGCAAACCAAAGGTCAAACAATGAAACAGAAAAGGGAAAATAACACAAAAGCAAACTGAACCACAGCAACCAAAACAAAATAGCAAACAGAACCAAAACAAAACAAAACAGCTAACCAGAACAACTAAAACCATACAAAACAGGTAGGAACTACCACAGAGGCCACATTTTACCACATTTTGAAAATGTTGCCAGGTGTTTATGTGCAGATCTGTCTGTGGATAGATCTTGTCAACATGATAGCATCACAGCCAATGGCCCCTTCTCCACTTAAATATGTACTGAATACAAGTGAAACTTCATAACTTAATTTGTAGTTGTTTTACTGTGAAAATACAGTTTTAACTTGGATAAAACTCCCTTTTGAATTGTTTTTTAATGCTGTGATTAGAATGATAAACAGCGGCAGTGCATAAACTTTAGCAGGCATTAAGAAGGAGAACGTTTTTTCATATATTAACTCCAGATGAATTTAATAAAAATATGCACAAGAACACTCACTATCTGGTAAATTACTGTCAGATCAACTTTGACATTGTCGCTTTCTGATGTCTCTAATAATTTAAACTGACAAGTGAAGTAATCTCATTAACCTTACAGAAATCATTAAGGCTTTAGTTCATACTGTGCATTGAATAATAGTGAAATCCATCATAGCACCATGTCAAGTGTTGCCCTTATCCAGATAGAAGCAATTATCTGTAGAAATACAGTGAAGCAGCAGACAGATATAAACTATATTCAGTAAAGCCCGTCCTCTGGTGTTTGTCAAATCCATGTTCAAGCACAAAGTTAGTAGTCACAGTAAGTTAAGAACTTGTTAAATAAAATGTTGGTCCTAAAAGAAAAACAAGGTTCTTTGAGCAGTCATTCACAAACAGCTGCAGCTGAGGAACTAAAACAATGTTACCCTCACATGACATCACGTCTGATGTCATTCAAAGAGAACAACATCAACATCCACAGTTTCACAGGTCCAGAATATTTAAACGACACCACCAGCTGTAAGCTTTGGGGCCATTAAAAGCATAAACAAATCAATGCAATAACTATTATTACATGTCAGCGGACAAATTGTGGCTATGAAATATTTATTCTGCAGTGTTTTACTGCTACTGTAATAAAACAAATCTATATTCTATGATATGCTAGATCCCAGAAAAGCGTGTTTCTCATTTACAAGCAAGTTTTTCCCAGAAAGGTGAAACATGGTTAAACTTTTTCATTGTATAAAATTCAAACGCAATTATCTGGACTGAATAAGACTCACAAGCCCCCCATTTGAAATGATTTTGTTTCAAGAGCAGAAAAGTTTTCTGTTTATTGAGGAGTGAATAATAAAAGGGCGGCTGTGGCGTAGTGGAGAGCAAGGTAGTTCTCCAATCAGAGGATCGGTGGTTCAATACCCGGCTTCGGTCGATGTGTCCTTGGGCAAGACACTTAACCCCAAGTTGCTCCCGAAGGCTTGCCATCGGTGTGGACTGGATGTTGCATGAATGTTAGTTAGAGTCTGATGGTGGCACCTTGCATGGTAGCCTGTCATCAGTGTGTGAATGGGTGAATGATATGTAATATACTACTGATTGTAAGTCGCTTTGGATAAAAGCGTCTGCTAAATGACTGTAATGTAATGTAAAACAAGAGCATTATGGAGCACGGAATATCTTGTACATATGGGCAATGCAACATAGCAGCATCAATGATCCCATAACTTTGTTTACAAGAATAAACTTCTACGCGTATCTTTTTAAATTCCCCAGATGCATATTTTTGGTAAATCAATATGACTATCAAATACTTCCTCATTTTGCTGACCACCATGCAGACCCTCTCCAGTGACCTCTGTGGGCCCCCCAGCCCAGAGCTTGAGAACCAACTGTTTTGATGTGCGTCTTTGGGTCTGTTGACAGGCGTGCTATGAAACGGCACTCTGAGATTTAAGCTGTCACTGGTCATTGTTGTTTCATCCCTGTGTCCCTGTCAGCTGTCAGTGGTTCAGGGGGAACAGAACCATGACTGAAGACTCAAGACTGCAAACTGAATCAAAGCCCTGTGCCCTGAATTGACCGACAGCTGTAAGCACCCTCGAGCAATAGCACCGGGGTGTGACGCGCATGCAAGGCCTGGACAGACACAAAACAAATCCCAGTACACTGTCAGTTTTCAGTGAAGTGTGGTGATTTGGGACACTAGAAGAGTTTAAAAAAAGGAAAAAGATATGACGCCCTATCGATGACTTTGCAAAGGCATATGCAATAGCTGCATAAACTTAACTTTGAATTATTTACTTTCAGTGGGATCCAATTGCAGGACAAGGACAGGGGTAGTGGTAAGAAGAGTTTTTATTTTGCAGATGATGATTGAAATTACCAAGAAGTATCTAAGTGGCAGCCATGATGAAGGCTGTTTGACTTCTCTACTGCTAAGGAAAGCATTAGCATAGCACATTTAGCATAGAGATCACTGGACCATCCTTAACTAAAGGAAATTATATAATGCTGTTCCACAATTCAATTTTTATGTGTGTTAAAAAAATGATCAATTAGATCAAAGTTGCTTAAGATAAAAAAAAAGATAAAAACATCGTACCGCTGTCGTGTAAGTGCAGTCGGATTCTCTTAGCACTGTGGATGTCTTTTCCTAAGTCCTTAAGAATTCTCCTTCACAAATTCCCTTGTCCTCATGACGTTGTTCAACGAGGTCGAGTAAAAGTGGTTAGGAAAAGACGTGGGACGTACATTTTTTTGATTCTTTGATTGCAGCCCACACCAATGCCAGCAATCATACATAACAAAAACAGAGAGAAAACAGAAACACAGAGGGAGACAGACAGGAAACACAAGGAAGAGGAAACACAAGGAAACATTAGGGCTCTTAAGGGGACACAGCCAAAGCCATAACTCCTTGTTATTAATCTTAGGTGTGAAATGTCATATCTCGTGGGACGATGGAGCTACATTATTAATTGCAAGCTGTTTTTCAATATGGAATCTGTGGAAAGTTAATTGAACCCTAACCCTGGCGGCACACTCGATGACTTATTACTCCCCATCAAGTCATCAAAGGGTCTTGATCCCTCATTCATGGCCAGCTGGCTATTTCAGAACGACGCCAGCGCTGCAGAAATCAAAGACAGTGTGAAGTGAAACCATATAAATCAAACAGCTACATCCTTCCGCCTCTAAGATAAGCTCTGATTAACCACGGCCTCCTAAGTGTGTCACCTCTCAGCATGAGGAAAAGCAGGTGAGAAGAAGATAAAACGAGACACAAAGAGAGAAGGAATCCTAAATATGTCTGGAGCTCCAAAATAATGGAGAATAAAACCATAGACGCACAAATTTGAGACAACTTTCCCCGCACGTTGTTTGCCACTTGACGAGGAGCGTGCCCTGACAACCCCGGACTCTCCCCTGACTTGTCAACTGCCAACACACACACACACACACACACACACACACACACACACACACCTCCCAAGCCTTGCCAACTGCCAGGGCAAATGAGATGGTCTGTTGATCTCGAGGAGGTTTTGTGTTACCCTCATGCAACTGAGAAGCTCCACTGCTCTGTCTGAGCTGTGCTATTGAGGGAAGTGTTTATGTGGCGATCAGGGTTTAACTGTGCCCTCAGATGCCTGAATTTGTGTAACTCTCTCGCCACCAGATGTAACCTCCCTCCGTTTGGTGTCAGCAGCTCAGTGGGGACATTTTCTGCCGTGTCATTGTTAACAGTGGCAGGCTATGAAGTTCATCCGAGCATCCCGAAAGTCCCTTAGATGGCTTACTAGCTGAACATTTAGGCCTTTGGTGCTGTGAAAAAAAGCTAGGTCTTGACAAGTCAATTTCCCACTTATCTTCAGTGTGTCGTTGCATGACTTCCAACTAGTTTTTGTGCTGGATAGGTCCTCAACATCTAGTGGCTTCATCTGACCTTGTATAAACCAGCTGCAGACATGCAAGCAATTGGATTTTTTTTTCAGGACACTAGTGGCTCTTTTTTTCTCAAAGTTCAAACGAAACACTGCTCTCTAGAACTTTTAACTGCGGCCTGTTTCATGATTTAGATTTTAGCCAAATTGCTACTTCTCGTTTTAAGACGTCATGCTGAAATTGGAAAAGAGAAATTTAGGAGCTGGCAAGAAATTAAGCAGTTGTTGTGTTGAATAATATTTCCACATCTTTGCGTGTTTCCCAGAACAAATGTGATCCTCCTGAACAAGTGAACTCTAACCACTGAGGGGGTTTAAATGCACAAAAACAGAAACAAAGATTGCAGCGAAAAAAAAAAAAAAAAAGAGTGTTCTAGGGTAAGTAATCAGTGTAACTTGTTTTTATTTGTGGCCTATAATGCTAACCTTTTTCTAGCTATGTTGTCAAACGCCAGCAATATAACCAAATTACACTAACAACATTATGCCGCGGTCAAGTGACAACAGCTATCGGAAAGTGGAAATTAATAGATGCCGATTGTAGATACATACATGGTTATGATTTAACTGTAACTTGATCTGAACTTTTTTTGGTTTTCCTATAATTAGTAATATAGTAAAAGCAGGCAGATCAGTTACAATCTACACCAACAACTGCTTGCGAAGTCTCACTGTAAAAATGCTTTTTAGTGCTGGCCTAGAAGAAAAAGACTGGGCATTGCTGTCAATCGTCTTTGCAATCTTACCTCCCAAACTACAGCAAGAGAAGATGCAGGAGCAATGTTATCGCTTCTGCAACTGCGCAATTAAAACACACATGTACCAGCAAAGAGGAGTGCTAACTTGATTGAAGACCTCTTCAACAATTGCACAATAAATGGTGATATCCAGAAAAGTGTTAATTAACAATCCTGATCTTTTAGCATGCTTTCCACAACGTCTTTGCTTAGCTTTGCAACTGTTCCGCTAATGTTGCTGAATAACTACACAACTCGGCAAAATAATTCAAATTTTGCAGGAGTCACTCGTTTTTTTGGGTTCTTTCTTTCATTTCCATTTTGTCCAGTCATTTCAGAGAGTCACAATTCCCCTGAGTTGATTGGAGGGTTATTCAGATCACCTGTTGTGCAGGGTGTGGAGACTGGCTCCTAATTAAGAAGTGAGAGCAGCTTTGTGCATTTCCCCTCTTGGCCAATCAGGATGTGACGACGCCCTTTCTTTAAGGCTTAAGAGAGGTGGGGGATTGCACACCAAGGCCTTTCTGATCCTTCCTTGACTTAATGCAACTCATTTTAGCATATTCAGCCAGAAACTCTGGTCTTTAAGCCCTTTTGGAACTTCTATGCTTTTGCTTCTCTGATTGAGGTTGACTTATGACCATTCTGAAACACAGCTTGAGTGAATATTAAAGAACACCTTCCACTAGTTCCCTGCATAAAGGGCTGATCTTGTTGCTAATTGTGTAAGAGTTTGTGCCTGCATAATGCTGGCAGGATTTATTTTGTTTATTATTTCCCCTGAACTCCCTTTACATTTCCTTTTAGTGAAGAGACATCCATTATAATAAGAGGGATCTATTTCCTTAAGGAGGCATTTTTTCATTGTGATGAGAGCTGGGGAATCAGTATGCTACATAATTGGCAACCACAATGTCTGAGGATAAAGAGTACAGTGGATTAGCAGTGTGAATGGCTGTTTGCAAAGGGCATACTCATCAATAAGGCTCTAAAAGTGTGTACCACTTGTGAAATAGCAAATCTGGTTGAGATAACTAATAACCTTTTTCAAAAATACTCTAAATATTAGTTTACAAGAGGTTACATAAACATTTAAAAAGATCTTATGAGTCACAGCGTGGCTTTAGTGAAACCACAAGTCATATATGGCTAATTTCCAACTTATCAATAAGATTACATTATCCAGATGACAATAAACACACTGGAGTTTTCCTTGATTCATCAAAAGCTTTCAATACAGTAGATTGTAAAATTTTAGTTGCAAAATTCAGTTTCTGTGGCTTTCAAGGTTTAGTACTCAAATGTTTACATGAGAACATAGGGAAAATAAAACAGTATATTTTTAAACAGAAGTGCTCTTCTGATAGTGCAAACATATAGTGTGGGGTCCCACAAGGGTCAATCCTTGGACCTCTTCTTTTTCTCATTTATACAGATGTCATAGCCTCTGTCAGTATTTGCTATTTAATTTGCTGATGATACCAGTGTATTTCTATCAAATAAAAAAATGCTGATGAATTAACACAGATGTCCAGGGTTGCAAATTGTTTCAAGGTGAATAGGCCTTCTCTCAATATTAAGAAAACAAGAATTACTGTAGAGATAAGGCAAAGACAAATTTAAAGGGTGTGCCCATCACTCAGGTCTCTTGAATCCAGATATTAGGTGTTCTTGTAGACAACAACATTTGGACATTATCTCAAAATATATTTCGGAATCTTCCATGGAGTGGGTGTCACTATTGACCATATAAGTTAATTTACGGCGTATAATTTGATGTATGCATAATCTTTCCCATAATGTGGGCCAACGCTTAACAAGTCCATGAAGTCACACTTTTTTTCTTCCCGAACTGTATGTTAGTTGCCATCTGCCCCACTCTTTGATAAACTCAAAATTGTATCAGTTTGTGAAGAAATACATGAGATTAAAAGCTTCCCTACGTTTTTTTTTTTATTATTTGCTATAAAATAAATAAATCAAATAAAGATTTTGTGCTGAGGTGAAGGCTCAGGAAAGGGAAACTGTCAAGCAAATTTTTATGGACATTAACACTAGTGAGAAAGATGAATTTGATTTGGTTTTCTTTTTTGTCGTGAAATAGTGTGAAAGTTAAATTACTGTTTTGAAGGACATGCTACGAAGCAGCTTTTAAATAAGGGAGGTGTGGCAGTCCCTCATTCTTTGGGACTTGCTCTTATTTATTTTTTGCAAAATGTCTTTAAGCTGAAAGTAACATTTCCCCTGAGTTGATTTGAGGTTATTCAGATCACCTGTTGTGTGGGGAGTAGCTCCTAATTGAGAAGTGAGAGCAGCTTGGTGCACTCTTTCCAGTCCGTAGGCGCTTTTGAGACTTCTTTGCTCTCTTTTGCTTTTTTGATTGAGGGTGATTTCTGACCATTCGGAAACATAGTTTGGTTAAATATTAAAGAACACCTTTCCAGAAGATAACCTGCATCAGGGCAGACGTTGGTGTTATCCGTGCAGGAGTTTATTACCTAACGCCTGCAGGCTTTATTTTCTATAGTTTCATTGAAATGCCCTTTTATACACTTCTTTATTGAAGTAGTAAAGTCAATATTTCTGTATTATGTGTTTGGGAACTGGTTTCGAGGCCTCTTTTCAATCGCTGAAAGCTGGGGAATCAATACCACCACAATTCATGAATAAATTATTGCTTTATTTTGTTTACTTCGTGCAACATTGCCAGGTTTTTGTAGTAACCATTTGAAAAAGGCAATGAGCCACTTAAGGCTGTATTTAACAACAGCTAAAGTTCTCTTGTGGCTTATTGCTCAAGTATACATTGTTTGGGAACCATGAATGTCTGTTTGAAATTTTGTACCAAACCATCCAGTAGATGTGTATATATTTGGCATTGTTGAGATGATTTTTTTCATCCTCTGGGGATCATAAATGTCTGCACAAAATATCATGGCAGTCCATTATTGTCTAGTCATTCATTTCAGGATCAGCTCATGGTGGTGCAAGAGGTAAGTGGTGAGCAACCAACAGTCCCTTTTTTTATTTATTTATTTATTTTTTATGTGAACACTTCAATAAGTGATAATAAACAGTAAATTAACATTAAATTAACATTGTCTCATTCAAACTGATGACATTTACAAGTTTGACGTCTAACAGGAACACAAACAGATGAGACGCTGAAATTACATTTGTCGCTGGTAAAATCCCTTTTCAATTTTGGGACACAAAGATGAGTGACCAAGCAGTGCTACACCCATTTTCTCTCTCTCTCTCTTTCTCTCTCGCACTATACACTCTCACACAGAGATGAACACAAACACACCCAGCCTCCCTCAGGCTCTGTGGAGCAAAACTGGTGGTAATGGCGATACGACTGGCTTTCCAAGCGGAGTCTCTGCCTTTTACCCTCGGTCTGGCTACTGTGAGCCTGATGGAGACAAAAAAAGAAAAAGGGTTGCTCATGATGGCCTACAATACTACAGGAGGCACAGATGGAGCCGTGAGGCTACGATTAAGTAAACATCTGTTTGTCTTGTAACTATTTGGCTAGAAACAACACAACTACTGCACTGCTGTTTAAGCAAGACATCCAAAATGATGTAGACAGTGGTTGTACATTTTTACAGGAATGTAGGCATTCGAACATAATGTATGACGCCAATAATTTAACTGCTTTTAAAGGAAATTTATTTAAGTCTTCCATCCATCCATCTTCCTCCGCTTTTCTGGGGCCGGGTTGCGGGGGCAGCATGCTAAGGAGGGTCCTTCAGACGTCCACTTTCCAGCTCCTCCTGGGGAACCCCGAGGCGTTCCCAGGCCAGACGAGATATGTAATCCCTCCAGCGTGTTCTGGGTCTACCCCGGGGCCTCTTACCAGTTGGACGTGCCTGGAAAACCTCTAAAGGGAGGCGTCCAGGGGGCATCCTGATCAGATGCCCGAGCCACCTCAGCTGGCCCCTTTCGACGCGAAGGAGCAGCGGCTCTACTCCGAGCTCCCTCCGGATGTCCGAGCTCCTCACCCTATCTCTAAGGCTGAGCCCAGCCACCCTACGAAGGAAGCTCATTTCGGCCGCTTGTATCCAGCAGATGACCATAGGTGAGGGTTGGAACGTAGATGGACTGGTAAATTGAGACTTTGCCTAACGGCTCAGCTCCTTCTTGACCACAACGGTCCGGTACAACGCCCGCATCACTGCTGACGCTGCACCAAACCGCCTGTCCATCTCCCGTTCCATTTTACCCTCACTCGTGAATACGATCCCGAGATACTTGAACTCCCTCGCTTGGGGCAGTGACTCACTCCCAACCCAGAGGGTGCAATCCACCGTTTTCCGGAAGAGAACCATGGCCTCAGACTTGGAGGTACTGACTCTCACTCCAACCGCTTCACACTCTGCTGCGAACCGCCCCAGTGCGTGCTGAAGGTCACGTTCTGAAGGAGCCAACAGAACCACATCATCTGCAAAAAGTAAAAAGTAAACTCCGGAAAAGGATAGAGTCCAGCCCCTCTCCAGGAGTTTGGTTCCAGAACCAGTGCTATGCGTGGAGGTGAGCCCAACTATATCTAGTTGGTACCGCTCCACCTCCCGCACCAACTCCGGTTCCTTCCTCGCCAGAGAGGTGACATTCCACGTCCCTAGAGCTATTCTGCGATGCCGGGGGTCAGCACGCCCAGGTTCCCGCCCCTGCCTGCCGCCCGGCTCACATTGCACTCGACCCCAATGCCTATCCCTGCGGGTGGTGGGCCCACAGGGCGACGGCTCAATGTAGATTTTTCGGGCTGGGCCTGGCCCGGCCACCAGACCCTCGCCGGCGAGCTTCCCTCCCAGGTCTGGCTCCAGGAGGGTGCCCCGTTATCCCTTTTCCGGGCGAGGTGCCACAACTCAGTATTGTCCGTTTCATTTGGGGTCTGTGAATCGCTCTTAGTCTGACCCCTCTCCTGAGACCACTTTGCCTTGGAAGACCCTTCCTGGAGCTATTGCCCCCGACAACACAGCTCTCAGGATCACTGGGGCACACAAACCCCTCCACCACGATAAGGTGGCGATTCATTGTATTTAAGTCTTGAATACAGTATTTCAATTTCATCAAATGCCTTGGTCATCTATCACTCTCTCTCTCTCATACTTACCCATACATTGTCATTCTGAAAGCAGTAAAATTAAATTAAGCTGCAAAAAAGTCTAAAGTAGGACACTCAACATATGGATTGTTACAGGTTGCTTTGACAAGCGGCCTATTTTTTTTATTTAAGCATGAGGATTTATTATTTCTCGTGCGATTGCCGCAGAACATAAAAATCAAACTGTCAGATGTGTGTGTGTGGTTGTGTGAAATTAATCTAACTGGAAATGCTGCCTTGCATGCGTTGAGGGAGCTAAATCTGAACAGGATTGACATGCATTTTGAAAATGGTCCACTGGTTAAATTATTTGAAAGCACGGCATGTCTCCATTATGAATAATGCAGTAACCTTTCATATTGATGTATTGAGAACAGTTTAGCACAAGGTTCATCTGCTTTAGTCTGACGGAGACCTGCTTGGGAAGTGGATCTAAAATCCTGCGAAGATTGTTTCACTGAGACGGAAAAAAAGTAGAACCTGTTAACTCTGCTTAAAAGCATTTATAAAGTGTCATTTAGAAAGTATACTTGTGTACATTTATTAAATAATGCTTTCATAAAACAAAGTTGAGATTTATAAGATATGTTTCTCTTACAAATGGCTGGTTTACCTTTTTTAAGATAGTATAAGGTGATGTGGAAATCATAGTGAAATGCTCAGGACTGTTGATTTACGCACAAATGTCCCGTGATTTTGGAGATAAGGCCTTTTGGGAATTAGTTCATAATGGTTTGCCATTCTGAAAAAGTTGGTCCCCAGAAATAGAGATGGGGAAACACTCCACTACAGCATGTACAGTCCTTATAAGACAAACAGTCAGTACAGCTGCATCACATTTAGATTTCAGAGTTTATGAGGACACGTAAACATGAGTTCTAATCGGTTTTAATGCAAGGACGTGGAAGTCACGTAGCGCCTAACGACCTTGTCAGCTGCCACAGGGACGGGTGGATTGACGGTCGTTTCTCTCTGACAGCTGCCGCCCAGACCCCAGCAGCAGCAGAAGCATAAAATAATGTCTCTCCTGGATTGGAAAGGGAAATACCCCGGCGTATTTCATCGTCACAAAGGGAGTATTGAGGATGTGATGGGACAGCCCACAAGCTGTTGGTGTGGACCAGCTACCACTCACATCACAGGAAAACAACATGCTTTAGTGTTATGACAAGCCAAAAACAAATCTCAGCTATTACATGAAAAGGTCAGCTCCTCCTGGCTACATCTGAGGCCAGGGAGTAAATTGTGTTCTAACCCAGCCATACATCATCAACTATGTTTTGATTTTTGTCTTAGGCGGCAAAAATGAAGCCTTTTCGCCCTGATCTCAGAGCAGAATAAATCCTAAAGTGTTTCAGTTTTTTATCGGACGCCTATACTGCGAGCAGTTCCAACTTCAATCATGACGACTACTCAACTTGTATTTTGCAGGCATTCTCAAGCATCTTGGCATGTTCTGTCATGTCCACAGCTGCACACCACACATCATCACTAATGCGTCCCTGGCACAACATCGGGGAGGTCAAGAGGTCCAGCCGAGAGATGGCTTGAAATGATGACATCATTAGATCAGTGCCGCTGGGCAGCGTGATGGCGGAGAGAGGGCATGCCGGGTGGCACTGCAGGGCGGAGGGCCAAAAATAACACCAGTGTGAATTTCTGCCTTCTCCTCCTTCACTCCGGCCAACGGAAACACGCTACGCTCTCCATCTAGCACTTCGCCATCAAGTCGTGTCTGGACCAAAACCGCCAAATACATTCGGTTTTGTCCAAGAGGGATGTTGAAATCCAAGGTTAGCTGTGTTTTGCGTTTTGTGTTTTTGTCTGTCCAAAGGAAGATGACGGGGAACTCAGACAGAATGCATAATTTCATTCAAAGGCACATTAACTTTGGGACAGCTAATGAAAGAGATGGAGAGACAGAGACAATTTCAATTGGTGCGAGTTGAAGGTGGAGATAGTTGCCAAGGAGATAAGTCCTGTGAGCATGAGGTGTGACTTCTGCGTCACTGCCTGTTTTGTTTTGTTTTTTCATTTGGTATTCCTCCCTCCTCTCCTCCAATGTATCTCAGTCCTTCATTCCTGCAACGTCAGACAGCACGTTTCAGTAACCCCCCACCACCGTCGTAGGGGGGGGGCGTCGCCTGTTTTTCCCTTTTTTTCCAAGATCAACGTCAAAGTCACGGCTTCACTGACGAGTGGAGGAAAATATTTCTGACTGTCACCAAATACATATCCCTCTTGTTTACAGCAAGACAGCCAGTGTAAGGATGTTCTGTCAGCACATGCCACTCTGAACACACACACACACACACACACACACACACACACACACACACACACACACACACACACACACACACTGTGTGAGAGTGATGACATTTGCGCTTTGTGTGACATGTCACCGCTCCCTAGATCAGCCAATGAAGCCATATTTTTGGGCGATTGACGGATTCAGACTGACATTTAGAGACACTACTTCAATAAGTCAGTAAGTAGATGGGTATGGCGCACACGCACGCACACACACACAGTATGCATGAATACGTACTCTACCCGGACTGTGTCCTCTCCCGCTGTCCTGTGCTGCTGTGTTACACAAGAAAGGACACAAAGTAATTTGACCCTAGATCAGTGATTGTATCCATGTAAAAGAAATTACTTGTAATGGACAAATCCTAACAAAAGAACAACCTACATATGAATTAATAAAAAGATTCATATCCACTTGTCATAATTGCCACTTTGCCAGTAATTGGTAATTGACATTGTGATACGGTCGTGGATTACATTGTGACACATGGTCATATTACATTACATTACATTACAGTCATTTAGCAGACGCTTTTATCCAAAGCGACTTACAGGAAGTAGTCATATCAGTATCGGCTGGATTTAGGCAACAAACCACTTAATAAAGTAAAAAAACATCATGGTTTAGCTTTAAATGTGTAGGTTTGTAATGCAACCTGAGCTAAGATATGGTTATTTTTAAATTTGGATTATTTGCTAATCACAATACATTGTAATGTAGGCAGTTAATGTTGTGGGGATAGACCTGTCTGACCAGAATAGATTTCAATATTGACTTTAGAAAGCAGAGGATTTCTTTATTCACTCCCCGTGGTGAGCTAATGTTAAAAAGCCGCCAGTGTGCTTCACAATAAATGCATATAACCACAAAAGCAGTATTGACTATGGAATTCTGACACTAATGTTAGGAAATATTTACTGACTTCAATAAAATTTAACAAACTTTCTTACATGCATAAGAATGAATAGTACAAAGTCTTTAGCTATTGGACTCCATGGCCAAGCCGTATAACAGACACTGGTGGTGGTGGTGATGATGATGATGATGATGAAGGGACTTCCTGCAAGCTTAATGCTGCCTGTGCTGACGGCTGGCGGTGACTGGGGTGGAGGAGGGTCACTTCTGAAATATGCTGAAATGACAACTGCCCGCAGTAGAGAGCATATTTTTAAAGTTTGATAGCAACGATGTGATTGGCTAAAGGAAACCGTGGCTGAAACTGGTTGGTTAACTCTACGTGAACGCCCACCAATCACCTGATAGAGTAATCACGGGGACAGAGTGAATGAGTTTATGAATGAACAGGAGTGTAAAGCTAGTCTTCCTGACTGAACTTTCGCTAAGCTTCATTTTGGTTTTTTTCTCTTTTTATTCAGTAATTTTCTGCGTTTTGTGGCTATATTTAAACATGAACTAACCAGATTTTAAGACATGATTTAACAAAGCTTGACAGAGCAGAACATAATGACTAACATCAGGTCTTATTAATGTCAAACTTGGTTAAATCCGTCTGCCTTTTTCCAATTTTTTCAAAGACAAGAAATTCACTGTCAAATTAGTACTCAGTTATGGCAGACACTTGTAGTTAGATATGAGTATTCCCGGGGAAAAAAAGTCAAACTGTTGCATCCTTAAACATTTATATTCAGATTTATATTCTGCAGATGAGTCACATTTATGTCAACACGTTACATCTTCCAAGGACAGGACAGGAAACAAAGGACAGGAAGGGACGCAGCAGAGAGCCTCATTAAGAGATAAGTCATCGAACTACACAGGCTGAGACGCTGCACACACACAGGACAGGAAATGTCTGACTCCTGCTGCTCCCTCCTTTGAAAGTCCCCATGACTTGAACTCCAACGAAGAAAAACCTCAGTTCAGAGAGACAAATGTCCCCGTCAATTCTCCTCCAATCCAACGGATGTCTCCGAGGGAGCCACAGCAAGGAGTTTTGCAATCGCTCATGGCTCCCTCCCTTATCATTCACAACACCTTCCTGCCTGGGAAATGTCAGCGTGTGTGTGTGTGTGTGTGTGTGTGTGTGTGTGTGTGTGTGTGTGTGTGTGTGTGTGTGTGTGTGTGTGTGTGTGTGTGTGTGTGTGTGTGTGTGTGTGTGTGTGTGTGTGTGTGTGTGTGTGTGTGTGTGTTATATGAGTGAGTGAGTAGGGGGCATTGAGACATCTGAGTGTGAGATGGATTGAAGCGGCGATGTGGAGGCAGCAGGACGCCGAGGGTAGAGAGGACGGCTACCGTGAAACGTTTCCCTCTGCATGTATTAGTCAAAGCAATTCAATCTATCATCCTCTTCCTCGCCACTCCGAGACCCCCTCGACTCAGTTGTCATTCTGCCCTAAAGAGTGTGATGGATGGACTCCACTTGCGGTTTATTCCTACTCCATGAAAGAAGCAGTCCTGAGTGGAAACACCTTGAAACGTGGAGTACCAGGCGGGCGGGGTTCAGCACAGCAGCACATTTCACAAAACGCTTCTAAAAGTAAATAGTCCAGGTTTTCATATATTCAAGTGGATTGAAAAAAACATATTGTGTTTCCATTGACACAATATATTTATATCAAAGGTATATCAAACAGAATTATTTGCAAATACCTAAAGGTGCTCAATACAAAAAAAATGTAGCCTATCCAGTGCTTCCGCAAGGCTCGCAACACGGCAACAGCTGAGCTGGCGGCTCGCAGCCAACAGTGCAAACGACTGTAACAGCGCTTTCGCCAGTGTTATCAGCTGTAACTACCCTGTGAGCACATTGCAGAGTGGTGGCTGTTAGCAAGCTAGTGGAGCACGCTCACGTGCACGAAAAAGGCACGCAAGGCAAGAAAAGGAAAGCACAGAGAAACCAGAATAACAACACACTGCTCATTCGCTGCTCAGGTAGCCATTATTCCTCAGAACAGATGGTTGTTTGCCGCCATATTAATGCTCTGAATATCATTATCAGAACCTTAACTTCAAGATTTGGATTTGGAGGTGGTAAGAAGAAGATTTCTGACTTGGAGCTGTTCTAAGAGAGTATGGACACCATGCAGCTATGTAACCCACCCTGTATAAGTTAAGGTCAACGTGGCTACAATCAATATGTTTATATTAACAACGGAGAACATACTGTACAGAAAGAGATCACTCATAGTTACAAACCCACAGAACTCTGCAGTTCCTCTGAGCTTTACAGCTCTTTGTGTAATCTTTCCAAAGCCTGACCGATGACTTTTGTTGCCTAAACCTAACAAAGTAGTTTTTTAGTACATAAACCTACATTGGAAGTTTATTTTGAAAAAAAGACTGTATGCATGTGGCGAGCGAGCAAACATAATGTGCGATACACTTGAGTGTCCTGGTTTTGGGGTTTGAAAAATTTGATCTCCCAACATGCACAAAAAGGCAAACGCAACAGGCCCCAGCTATATAAACACAACTCCAATTACAATACCCACTGAGGAAGAGTAGTACTACTTACTTCTATGTCAATCCTTATTTGCTAACTCTGTCTTTGCTTTCATTCATACACACACACACACACACACACACACACACACACACACACACACACACACACACACACACACACACAGACACACACACTGAAGGCACCAGTAACACTGAAGGCACCAGTAACACTGAGAAGAAAAAAAAGTTAGCCATCACTTGCGAGGCCTTCAAGGCAGTCACTAGCTAATATCTCAACATGAGCTGAACATCATCTCCTGATGTCACTCTTCTGGAGTCCATCCTGAGCAGATGGGACAGTGTGACTGCCATGTTAATAATGTCCTCCAATCAATCATCTGAGGAAGTGTAGTGATAACGGCTCGCGTAATGTCGCATGGGAGGAGATTAAAGGTGAGCTACGACCTTTACTTGGATTACAGACGGGGCTCAATAATCTGCTGAGACCGGAGGACACACCTCGCTGCATCTTAAAACGTTCCTTCAGTGTCTCCACCTGACCGGAGAGAGAGAGAGAGGGCGGAGAAGATAGAGTGTCACTGACATTTATCAGCCTGCTTTTGACTGATGTCCCGTTTTGCCTCTTGTTTCTCCTTGAGGCCCAATTTCAGTTTCATTTTGTTTTGTTGACAAATTTCATCAGCTCAGACAACACAACGGCGGATAAGCTGTGAAGTTGTCTGTTTAAAGCATTCAGGTCGAAATGTTTTGCTCTCTCTTCGCCCGCTCTCATAAAATAGGGGGAAAATTGCAAGTTGTCTAGACAGGCAGAGACCTTGGAGGGGAACTTGTCCTCTGGATTGTGACACTGGGGGACCAGTTGTCAAACACTGCCCTCCTGTGGTGAATATGTTGATTTTGCAACTTCAAGTCATTCGTTAATGACGGTTTAATAACCCTTTAACATGCAGTTTTCCCCTTTTTTTGTTTCCTCCCAAGTATATTTAAATTGTCATATTTATTCTGTATTTTTTCATACAATGTTTTCTGAGTGAATTGTTCAAACCCAAAAACTGTTTCTTGCTTTCTGTGGCTGCACCAACAAATGGAAATATTCACCCCAAATTTAATATTTTGGTATCTTTGCAATGTTTTGTATTTCTGAATTTTAAGTTCTGTGGTTTTGACCATGTTTGTCTGTACAACATCAAGAGAACCTTTTGCATATGAAAAAAGATCAGATGTGGGATATCTGCAATATACTTTATGAAAAACAGAGAGAAACTTGATTCCATATTCCAGTATGTTTACTTGGTCAACCACCATCCCCAAAGGAATTGTGTTTTCCCGATTGTGGCATGAAGTGCGTCATGCTTTTAGGCGACACATTCAGACAACAGAAAGCACAGTAACAATCATATGGTTGGATAGAGATTGGTTTGGAGGTTTGGAATCACACAGAGCTTTTTTTTGTTGAAAATGACTCCACGTTCCAATACCTATTCTACCATTACTATTTAGTATGCCAACAAAAAACTAATTGTATGCATAGTATGTCAAATGCAGTATACCAAACAGTACCAGGATGTCCCTCTGCATCCGGTCTCATTTTTCAGTATGCAAGCCAGCATGCTTTTCTGGCTATTCAGACCGACAATCCTTTGCACAGCGGATAGATGAGCAAGAGGATCAAAGTTCAAGGTGCCATGTTATGAAAAGGTAGATCGGCCCAATTGAATGCATACTACATGTGACAGTATGCACTTGGTAGGGGCAATTGTGGGGGCAGTGTGTACTAAAAATTAAAATAGTATAAATAGTATATAAGAATCTGCAGGCAACATTGTCAGTCAAAACAACAACTTGGTCTTTTTTCAGAAAGAAACCCAATTCTCAAAAGAGGACCAATCTTTGTTTCAGTGAATCTGATCGGTGTCCAGCGAGGAAAAATAACAACGTTCATTTCCAACTCTGTTCTGTATTTCCAGGAAAGCAGCCGAGAGAAGGAGTTCAGAGAAAAAAAGCCTCGAAGGCGCTTGGAAGTAAATCCAGCAGGGTGGATGATTTACACAAGTGATGGTCTGCACTGGGGGATCCTAAAAATGCCTGAAAGAAAAATGGCCGCCAAATGAAGTGTTTATGTGCATCAAGGGAGGAAATATCCCTCTTTTTGTTATTCCTCTTTTCTAGGAACTGTACAAACTTACTTCCAGCATTCAATGTGCTCCAAATTTCATTGGAGCGTGTGTGTGTGTGTGTGTGTGTGTGTGTGTGTGTGTGTGTGTGTGTGTGTGTGTGTGTGTGTGTGTGTGTGGACTCTGGACTGAAAAACCGATTATCAGGTTTCAGTATTTGCTGACTGTTTTGTCTCTAAACAAGGACTTCCTGTTCCTGTAAATCTAAAGGTTTGAAATAACTTTATTGTATGGTTGTCAGAAAGGTTATTAAGGGCCCGTATGTTTTGGTTTCACTTTTAAAAGACTGTGAGGGTCACTTGATTTAAATTGTCCAGTTGAAATCCAGAGAAGTTCACGTCTTGTTTATTCTAATAGTTGCCACCAGGGGGCTCACTGAACAACCAGAGACAGAAATGTTCAGCTGACTTCAGACCAGCTCCACTCTCACTGTTTCTGTTGATTGTGACTTTAGAGCTCCATCTGGAAGGGAAAAGAAAGTACATCTTAATTACCGTATTTTATGTATATAGTTGTGATTGAAAAACATTAGAGAAGTTCCCATCACGTTTCTGTATCCTCCTTCTTTCTTGGCTTCTCTTTTTCATTTCCACTTTCTGCTAACATTTGTGTTAATGTGAATATTGTGATTTATGAGCGCTGTGAAGATGTAATATCTTAATTGTGTAAGGATTTGTGTCTTAGAGCTTTTTAATTTGTCTATGTGATTCATTCCAGGGGGATTTATTAGCAGGTTTTGAATATAATATCCATAACTATATTTTGATTAGTTTATAATCACCTGATTCTGAGAAAAGTTGTGTTTTTTTTAACCTGAGAGAGAGCCCTTTATATTTACATAGGGAGCGGGTCCTCTTTAAGGAGTCAGCCATGTTTCTACAGAAGCCCAGAATGGACAAACCAAACTCTGGCTCTATAGAGAGCTTTCACTTCTTTACATTAAATGAAGGCCACTGTAGTTCTGTGGTGTTAAGTTGGATGCAATCTGCAACCTCACCACTAGTTGCCACCAAGTCCTCCACACTGCTCCTTTAAAGTTAACCCCTGGTTTAGCAACCATAAACTGGCACCATTGTTTTTCTACTTACGGCAGCATATTCCTTTTATTTCTACATGAAATAATAATAATGATTTGGGATACATTTTTGACAGTTCTTCTTCTAACACCTTAAAGACTCTCACAGAGAAGATCAGATCTGTGCGATCGTGAAGGTCACCTGTCTGTCATGTTCACAGACTGGATTGGCTTTTTCTTCGGGCTAAATATCTCGAATCTAGTTGCTTCTCTTTAGAAACTGATCGCTGGTATGAAATCACAAAACACATTTTACCTTCCATTAAATGAAACCTGTGCCAGGGATTTTTTTTTTTTAATGTGAAATTCATTTTGTCATTCCTCTAACCACCTCTCCCATCAACCGTCGAGGCGCTGGAGGCTGCAGTTCTTCATTACAGCAGCTGATTTCACTCTCACACAGAGCGACGTGTAATCACTGAAATCTGCTGCTGCTGTGATTGGATGGAATGAAAACCTGTCGACTCCCGGGTCTCTGTGACACATGGAGATGAACAACTGCAGTGCCTTCGCATAAAGAGGAGAAAAAACACTACATCTACTGGTTCAACAATATAGATAAGAATAGATATAGAATTGTGCTCACATACCGTGACAGAATTTGTGAAATATGACTGATCATGCAGAAAACTTTTCTTTTTTTCCAGGGATAGTGGTCACATGAAGCCAGTTATTATCACATAATTGTGTGTGCAATATTTTAAATCTTAATGATAATAATAACTGAACAACCCAAATGGCCCTGATCAAAAGTTGAAATACCTTTTTGAATGTTTGTCTTGATAATATACACACTAGTTGACACACACAGGTTATAATGGCTAGTAAGGGTAAGGTTCCACACCTGTGACTTTCTTAACGTAATAAGGGTATATAAAAAAAATCAACGCGTTTCTAAGCTCTTGAGAGACCTCAGCACATTTCATCCAGGGCTGCACTGACTTTGCTGAGCCATGGGGAAAGCAAAATAACTGTCAAAGGACCTGCCAGAAGAGGAGGTTGAACTTATAAATCAGGAAAAGGATATAAAAAGATATTCAAAGATTTAAAAAAATACGTAGCCACGTTCAGGTAGACCAACAAAGATTTCAGCCACAACTGTGAGGAAAATTGGTCGCACATTAGCTGAAATACAGTCCTCTCTGGTAAAAAAACAAAACCTGTTGTGGCTGTTTTCAAAATGCACAATAAGGATGAAGTTGAACAAAAATGGGCCGCAAGGTTGAGTTGCCAGAAAATAGCTGTTAGTGTGCCAACACCACAAAACAGCAGCTTACAAACACCTAGACAAGCCTCAAAACTTCTGGAACAAATCATCTGGAGAGATGAGACCAAAATTGAACTTTATGGTCATAACCATAAACACTGTGTTTGGAGAGGAGTCAATAAGGCTTATGAGGAAAAGTACTCTTCCTACTGTGAAGCTTGGAGGTGGACCTCCGATGTTTTGGGTGTGGGTGAGCTACAGCAGTACAGGGAATATAGTCAAAATTGATGGCAAGATAAATGCAGCGTGTTATCAGAAAATATTGGAGGAAAATTTGCTTTCATCTGCTCAGAAGCTGCGCATAGGACACACTTGGTCTTTTCAACATGACAATGATCCAAAGCATAAGGACAAGTAGGCCATCATAGTCTCAGTATCACTGAGCCACTTTGGGGAGATCTCAAAAGTGTAGTTTTTGTTAGACAACCCAACAATGAATGAGACCTGGAGGCTTTTCGCCACTAAGACTCGGGAGAGAATAAATGGCCTCATCCACAACTATCACTAAAAGACTGCAAGCCACCATTGATGCTAAAGGTGGAGATGCACAGTATGAAGAACTAAGGGTATGCAAACTTTTGAACTAGGACCATTTCTCTCTTCGCTTTATTGCTATGTTTTCTTTAATGATGTGCTACTCTGTGATGCCATTTAATTTGCATCCCATTACAATAAAATAAATGGGTTTTGCCTGATCACTCATGTTTTCTTTAAAGAATGGTACACATCTTACTAATTCTACCAGGGTTTTTAAAACTTTAAACATAACTGTACTGAGGTTTTGTTTTTTTCTGGAATAGAATATGAATAAATCTCTGAATTCTGGCAATAATAACCCATTGCCTAGATATACTGTATATATATATATATATCTGGCAAAGCGACATACGGTAATGCTGTACATCTACCACTAGATGGCGATCAATATCTATTCTTTAAAAGCCTTGAGCAGCACAGATTTTTTAAAAACGCACAAAGTTAAACATTGTCTGCAAAACACAGTGTTTGAATATTGTCATATGTTTTTTTTTTTTTAAGATAATATGAAAAATGTTTTCAGATCATATATAAGATAATAGACGGATAATGCTGATGTCAAAAGTGTAAATGATTATTTCCAGTTTATGCTGCATTATACTTCAACTCCACTTCAGTTTGGAGACAAATATTGCACTTTTTTTTTAACTCCACGAAATAGGTTTTTTGACAGTTTTAGTTACGAATTACTTATCAATTAATTATAAATACAAACAAAATATAATCAACAAAAAATGATGAGGCAGTTTTATGTAGAGAGACACCCGGCAGTGAAGTAGTTAAAATCAGCCCCACATCTACCAGCTGCATTATTAAAGTGAGAACACATTAATGCATCAATAATTATAATCCAATAATGTATATTATTCCGAAATGGGACATTCTGCATCATGAGTACTTTTGGTACTTTTAGTACATTTAAATGCGTTTTAACTGTTAGAGTGTTCCTAAAGTGATATATTGCCACTTTTACTTCCACTGAGTGAAAGATGACTTCTTCCACGGCCGCATAGATGAGACACACGCCTCCCTATCCATCCCACCGCCTCTCGCTCAGTCTTGCCTCCAACCTTTGCTCCCTCCTGCTGCTGGAGGCAGAGATGGAGCTCAGCCCTAAAAAACCCCAGCGAGCGCCTTGCAGCGAGAGGAGGAAAGATATCCTCTCTGGTTCTGCCCGACACGATGTGGCATCTGTGGGTTGTGTAATTCAAGTGGAAGGGAATTAAGAAGAGCAGAGGTTCAGGGAACAGTCACAGAGAGTTCACATGTCTCTCTGTATCGCAATGTAAATGTTTAAGCCGCACTTTGATGCTTGATGCTCTTAGTCTGACAATACAGTAGTTATTGTCTACACATGTGGAGCGCATAGTCCCTCGTTTTACAAACTGGTCATTTGTGAACCCTAAATATGACGGGGAGAGTCGTTTTACACATGAATAGTCAGATTTATCACGAATAACAATCGTATTTTTAGAAATTAACTGTATATAAACACTGCTCACCTGCAGTGCAACATCAAGGAATCAGGACTCATTACCCAGGAAGTGTTTTTGAGAAAGAACTTGGCAATAATTCATCATTAACACACGATAACGAAGCTGTTGTCTGTCCTTGAGTGATGGCTTCTGTTTAAAAAGAGTCTTTGATTTCCCTGCCAAGCCCAGAAACAGCATGGATCAAACATGGTTGTTATTTACAACCAAGGTCCCTGCGAGGCCCACATTAACCTCTCCGTCTTATTTACTGTTGCTGCTGGGCTGTATTAGGCGCAGTCAGAGACCAGTTAGACTTGGATGTAATTCTCCTTACCCCAAGCCCAGATGTCCAGATCTTTCTCTGATGCATTAATTCACCGATCCAGGCAAAGTTTTTTTCGGTCTGTCTGTGCTGCATTAGCCAGTTTCTCGTAACTCTCTTAAAATCTGGCTCCTGGGGTCGAACTTTTTGAGCCTTTTGCCAATTAAGGGCAGCCGTACGGTAAGCAGATCCATTCCTCCCGTGCCCCGAGGAATCACTATGTCTTATTTCATTCTAATTCCACTTTCCATCATGTTTCGGGGAGCGGGATATGATGGGGATGGCTTGTGACAGTTCTGACCCATTTGGAGGTCTTTTCCACACAGCGTGGGCCCACGTCGCTCACATCGGCCTTAATGTCCTCGTGGGCCACATACAGTTTCCTCATCTCACGGCCACCATTTTGGAAAATTTGCGGTGACCTCCCGCCTCCCAGACAGAGCGGTGAATGAGGACATTTGCTGTAACACTTTGAGACAGAACAACAGCCACCAACCGGATGGCTGGACTTCAAATTTGGAAAACACACCGTGCTGTAGGCTAATAGTATACTATTTAGAGTATTTGTTATTTTCTAACAAGGCATTGTTTGTTGTTTACTTATTGTTTGATTATTGTCTATTTAAGTTCATACTTAATACATTTGTAATGTCTTTTAGGTTGTTTTAGTCATGTTTATTTGCATTTATTAATTATTATTATTTCTTTAATCAGTATAAAAGGCCTGATGAATATCTATTTGGACTGCAAGAATTAAAAAAATGTTGTGTTTATTCTCCTCAAGCATAACTTATCTTGTTTCTTTAGCTGCTTTTTAACTCATAAGAGAGAGCCATCCAACAGACCATTTCACTTCTGGAGAAATTGCTGCAGACCATCTGGACAAAAAAAAAAGAAAAATCCATATTTACAAACTAATTAACATTTCCAACTGCTGACTGGGTGGTTTATTAGAGAGTAAGAAACCCATAGATCTTAATTATTGGATTACTCATTTTTTGGGTTGTTTTGGTCCAGATGCTCTGCAGCCGCTTTTCAAAAGAGGTACGGCTGACGGTAAATGAGTCGTCGGTTTACCACCAATTACTGCTATTTCACTTCAAACAGTGTGTGATGACAGTGTGGCTAAAACATTTCTAAATAGTCACTGCAGCTCAGTGTTTTGGTGATTTGACTTTTAAATTAGCTTTAAAGCAAATACTTCATAGGTGATTGGTGGAAATTCTTTATGTAGAAATACAAAAGACATTTTGCAAATTGAGGACTTTATTCATGTATGACTGCCACTGCACACTACATAACAGCAGTAGAATTATACTTAATGTAAATTAATAAAAATCATGAATATTTTTTTAGGTATATTCTGGGTGAAAAAAAAATTGCATGCTGATGACATTTTTAAAAGGAAACAACTGCAACACATTTATTCAACCATAAATGAAGCCTTCTAATGTTTATTGTGTGTGTGGACGCATCTGTGCGTGACAGAACATACACTGATACATATGGGTCTTTTTTTGTGGGACAAATGAGCATAAGCATAAGCATCTATGCCTCTAAAAATCTGTTTTATTCCTAAATTAACTACAAGGAATAAAGAAAAAGTTGCTCATGGTTGAAAAAGCCGCAATGACGCTCCGATCACTGAATTATCTCCAAACCAAAGAGTTTGATCATAGCTTATTATAGCATATTTGTTTCCACTCTTCAGACTAAAAACTAGGGCAGAACGAGATGAACGCAGGGCCGTAGCTATGAATTATGGGCCGCATGCAGAGTAGACGACTGCAGGGCCCTCTCCACCACGCTCTACTCCACCACCCTCTACTCCACCACCATTCAAACCACAACAACACAGTCTTTGTCTACCTGCCTGCAACATAAACCCACCGTTCATCAGACATGAAGTTCTGGGCCTTTCCTGAAAATATTGCCACTGTTTGACATTTAATCAGTCACATGACACTCTCTAATCTCCCCCCTACACACACTTTTCCTCCCCCATTTGTACATTATGACCCTCAGAGCTCAGATGACAAGCCTATCCGTGTTGGTTCCCATGCTTGGCCGTGCAGCCCCCCCGAGTCATCAAGGTGTAAGAAGGTGGGGGGACTTACGGGTGGTCGGGACTGGAAGTAAGAAAGGGTTTTTGGCGTGCCAGCAGGGGGTCCACACCCCCCTCCACTGAACTCCTGAACCCCCTTCCCTCCTGCTTCACGGGGCAAACCTTTTTAACACGCGCCATTCTCCGCCGGGTCAGGCCGAGGTCTCGAGCCTTTCACGCGTCGGCCGCTAATGAGGTTTCAAAATCTGTGAGCAAGGTGAAGGGGAGTCTGACCTCCACTCAAGAAACTGAGCCGTGGTGAGAATTCAGCACTGTTGGTCAAATCACTTCTGACATTAAACCGCAGAACAATGTGCAGTAGTCTGGCAGCGGGGAAACGCCGAGAGAAGTGATGCTCGCTCAAAGGCTCAGTTTGATCTGGAGCTGTATATACGCTGCTCTCTGTTTGATGTGCCTTTTGTGGATTTTATCAAATTTTTATGTTTGCAATTCATGAAATTATGTCCTCAAATGTGTGAACTGTAGCTTACTTTAGCTAAAGTACTTGTAGCACCAGAATGTGAACCAAAACTCTGGTTGTTTTGGTACCAGAGAGCTGCAACATCTTTTACTATATTTAAAATGCTGTTCACTTACAGAAATCCATGAAGTTGGATTGTTTCTTGAGTCTTTTTAACTTTAATATGTGTCCTTTTTTTTTTTCATTATTTGTAAATCCAAAATCTCTTTAGAC